>NW_027186296.1:60691010-60729497 GCF_028583685.1 Petaurus breviceps papuanus | reverse complement strand
AGAGAGAGAGACAGAGAGACAGAGAGAGAGAGACAGAGAGAGAGAGAGAGAGAGAGAGAGACAGAGAGAGAGACAGAGAGACAGAGACAGAGACAGAGAGACAAAGAGACAGAGAGAGAGAGCTTGCAAAGATCTCTCATAAGGTAAACTACTCAAAACAAAAGGACTTGTTGATTGCTCTTCTGTTTGCTAAGAGGCAGTCCTAGGTAATGGGAAGGATATAAGAGGGGCTGAATTTAATTTATTTTCATTTAAATAAAAAAGATGATCAACGTGTGAATATGTTTGCTGGTGGGGCCTGTGTGTCTTTCTAAGGGATACATAGAAGTATAAATATACAAGGAAAGGAAAGATGACAATGTACATGTAGAGAAATTCATCATTTCCTTTACTTCATCACCTTTTATAACTCTTGCTCTTTCCCCTTCCTCTGGCTCCCTAAAGCCTTGGAAAATGAAGTGTATGCCTTTGGACATGTGGATTGGGGGAATCCAGAGTAGGCCAAGTGGATACTGGGAGGATATTTAATAGTGTAATTGCTTTCTGTCATATTCCTCCTCTTAAGGAAAAAAAAAGACATGAAAGGACCTCATGCACACACTAATATAGCAGTACTTAGCTATATCAATGATGTTTCCAAAACGGGTCCTGAGCACCCTGATGTTCTATTCGATGTGAAAGAGAATCTTGTGAGAATTTAGATATTAGATATTTCATCACCTAATACTAAATGCGAACTTATGCATATATCAGAAGTACTTATGTGCAACACTGGTAGCAGGGAATGGAAATAGGCTTAACTTCCCGTTTTGTTCCAAAATTTCTCCTGCTTTTGGAGAAGTGATTAAGGCAGGGAAAAGAGAGCTACACCTCAGGGAGAAGAAATTCTGAGGGTGCTGACAGCATTGTCCTAAGTCATTCTTCCTTCAAACCCAACTCACCTAGGGGAACATATCCAGCCCCTAGTTTCTCCCCCCACCCCCAACACCTTTCTCTCTTACAGTCATTCTCTCCCTACTTCTTGATGCTTAAAAAATTCCTAGTTTGTACTCTGCCTATACTTCATTCCAGGGGTGTTTTTTCCTTACATATACTGTTTTTTCCCTACATATACAATACATATATTGTACTTATACTGTATTTGTGCATTCTGCTAATTTATTTCAAATTTAAGGGTGTTCCATGACCAAATGCATTGAGAAATGCTTATATAAAAAGTGGAATTTAATATTCACAACTCCTGAAAATGAACAAAGATATGAAAAAATTTTGGGAGGAAGTGACTTAAATTTAAATAATAAGCTCTCATATGAAGAAGTTTCCCTCCAGGGCTCCCCTCCCCACCTTTAGAAACAGACTTGTATAATCTTGGAGGATAGGGCATGTGTGTGAAGGGGAATTTCTTGGGTTCTCAACCTTGGAGAAATTCTCAGATTGTAATTAGATCTTTGTCAGGAAGTAAAAGGCAGTACTCTCATCATTGGTTCTTTAAGTGATTCAGTCTCCCACAAGGATGATGTTTGTTGTGAATTGGAACACATAAAAGCAACAATAGGAAATCCATTCCTCCCTAAACCTTAAAGCTTTTCAAGGAGCTTTCCTAAAGATTTATGAAAGCTATAATATTGATTTGATGACTTTGATGATTTCTTTTCAGTGGAAACAATACAGATGATTAGACCAGTCTAAGACCTTTCTTCTTAATATATCCATGCAGTGAATGCTTATATTATTTCCTCTAAATGCTGGGATCCATCTCCACAGTTTCATCCTACCCTCCCTTCTCAACCCTAAATTCTTTTACTCATTGCTTTCCTCTGCAAATGCAAGGAAGGAGCTGGGATCCTGGACCTAGGGTGCAGATGATGGGCTTGGTACTGATTCATGCTGAGGGAGGGTGGGGAACTCTGGGGAATTGGCAGCTAATAGATATTCAGACTTCCTGCAGACCCCAGGAAAAGGGTCTACAGGTCATACTCAAGATGTCTCATTTGAACCTAGGCTTCATAGAGGTGGTCAGGGAAGCTATTGACATCCTTATAGAGGTAAGGGGAAACATGTATCAGATTGGCAGCAGTCCACAGGAGAAATGAGGGGGCAGAAGGGATGGGTAAAGGGCACCTCATCTGTTAATACAGTTGACTGGGAAAGGGAGGCTTTGATATCTGTGAAGAATCCCACCTACTGGCCTGCCAGGACTCAGGCATGGAAGACAACCATACCAAATGTTCTCTAAAGGTGGGGCAAATACAGAAACAGGGTCCCCACAGGCCACCATCATACAGTGAATTGCTAAAATGGTGGTTTCCAGAGCTCAGGAGCCACAATACCAAGCCTAGAAATTCTAAAGATCAACTTTCCAGTTGGCTATTACAACCTGGCAATGGTGCTGGTTAATGATGAGGGAAAGCTGGGAGACAGATGGGGAACTGGCACCTAGTTGATATCCAGACTCTGAGCAGGTGGAAAAAAGGACGGTCCCTTTAAGCCTGCAATGATTGATCTTGTCTCGCCAGGACTTTTAAGTACTTAAGATCTTGTAGCAAACCCGGCCAATCCCCTTCGGGTGGCCAAGAACAACTTGGGGAACTCCAAAAAGGGAATGGCCTTAAGAGAGGACGTCAACATGGCTTGATCTGAAGGGTGCCAAGGGATCCCCTTGACCACGGAGCACAACAATATACCGTATCAAATTCCTACTCTGAATCTCACTCCTTAAGAGATTTTAAAGTCAACGAAGCTGTGATGCATCGGAGTAAGACCCTGATGGAACATCACCCTGGACTGGTAAATCCTCATGGAATTACGGAATCAGGAACAAGGTGATTTATGTGTCTTTTGATTTGGGAGGAAGAGGGATTATTAAGCATATAGGCAAATTAATGCTTGAGGCACTAGGTACTTACAGGGAATTGGCGGTGGAGAGATCTTTCAGAAAGTGGGGTGGGTGACCTTGGAAATATAGACCCTGTCAGTTAGTCACCCCTTTAAGAAGAAGAGATTGAGGCTGGCAGTGTTAGGCAGCTGGCTCCAGCAGCACTATAAAGCTGTTCATCAATGAATGAAAATGAATGAACTGCCACAGTGTGCTTTCTGTTGCCCGGTAACCGATTGGATTGGCGCCTTACTTTGCTGTAAGATTTGATTGGTTAACCCTTGCAGACCCTCTCCTTAAACCTTCCCTCTTCCCCCATTCCCATTTTACTGAATTAGGTGTGGCAACTGAAGGTGTAATGTTTCTGTGTAGGGCTGATCTTTTGGGGGCAGTTAGGTGGTGAAGCAGAAAGAAGGGCGAGCCTGTTTTTCATCTTCATGCATTCAAATCTGGCCTAGAGCACTTACTAGCTGTGTGACCCTGGGCAAGTCCCTTAACCCCGTTTGCTTCAATTCTTCACCGTAAAATGAGTTGGAGAAGGAAATGGCAAACCACTCCAGTATCTCTGCCAAGAAAACCCCAAACGGGATCAAGACTGAGACAACTAAACAACAGGGCTGATCTTACACCCCCTTCCCAAACAAACAACACAATTTAATTAAATGGGAGCTAGAGAAATCCCTCCCAATATCCTAGTATGAAGAGCTTCATTGGGCAGATAGGCTTGTCTGTAACACAGAGTGCTTATCACCTGAAATTTATTGCTTCTGTGCTTGTAAAATTCAGAAAGTAAATTTGGCCAAAAAGGAAATTCCACCTGGGTATTTCTCTGCCTGACTTCTTCATTGCTGGAGGCTTGTCATGGGGAGTTCATTAAGCTGATTTTCCAAGCATTGACCTAATAAGTATATTCCACAAGGATGGTGTGATTTTGGAATAAATGGGTAAAGTGTAAGATTTGAAGGGATCAGTCCCACCTAACCAAGTCTTCCCTGAGGACTATAAGAACCTAGCTCCATAGTAACCCAGGGAAGCCATATTTACAAGGATGAACTTGCCTGTGTAGAGTAGTTAACCTTGAAACACAAGGGGTCCAAAGTTTACTGTACTTTAAGACAGAGGCAAACTGCAGTTCCAGGGTGCTGCATCAGAGATTTTAGCTGAGATTAGTGACTGAGAGCTTAACTTTCCTTCCATATTATCACATGAATGGTATTTATTCAACAGTATACAAGATTTTTAACATCATGTAAAAGGTTTATGCCTTTTCAATCACTTGATATATTATTTCTGTATTATTATATATAAGCCATCAATGTTGCAATGTTAGATTTGCAATGCCATGTGAATATTATCAAAACAGGATAGCCTTTACAGGGTGTCCCAAAAGTCTTATTGTGGTTTAAAGTTTTCAATAGGTTTCATATGATATAGGTTTAAGTTTTAAGTAGGTTTTATATGATATACATGTGTACTCCTATATACATATGCAATGCACGAGAACAAATAAATAAACACACTGATGTATATTATATGTCATATGAGGGTGGGGCTATACCTGTGATTTCACTGGTATAGGGATCTTCTAGTGAGTAAACCAGAATGGTTTATTTGTTTGGGAAGGGGGTGTAAGATCAGCCCTGTTGTTTAGTTGTTTCAGTCTTGATCCCGTTTGGGGTTTTCTTGGCAGGGATACTGGAGTGGCTTGCCATTTCCTTCTCCAACTCATTTTACAGATGAAGAATTGAAGCAAACAAGTTAAGTGACTTGCCCAGGGTCACATAGCTAATAACCAGTTGATCTGCCATTTATAAGTTTGTTGTAGTTCAATTTTTTTCAGTTGTGTCTGACTCTTCATGATACATTCAGGGTTTTCTTGGCAAAGATCTTGGAGTGATTTGCCATTTCCTTCTCCAGCTCATTTTACAGATGAGGAATTGGGGCTAACAGGATTAAGTGACTTGCCCAGGGTCACCTAGCTAGTAAGTATCTGAGGCCAGATTTAAACTCAAGAAGATGAGTCTTCCTGACTTCAGGCCTAGCACTCTATCCACTTCAAGGCTCCTAGCTGGTCATTTATAAATTTAGTGATTCCCTAAGGATCACATAGTGAATATATGTCAGAGCAGGACTTGGACTCAGGTTATCCTGAAACTGAGTTCAGTCCTGTGTCCATGTGTCTATGCATATTTAAGCCCCTAATAAATACTTTTAGGATTTGAATAAGAGCCTGACTTTACTTTTGATATCAGCAATATGAATTGGTTTAAATAAATTAAGACAAAAGCAATTACTTTTACTCTTTTTCTCAAACCAAGGCAGGGGACCTTCTTTAAATAGTGTTATTTTTTACTCACTGATATCTGAAGACTTTCGTGGTATTTTTTTTTTAATCTTGGAAATGAGAATTGTAGGAATCTCCCCTATTCTCCTTTATGGATGTCTTGAATATTAAGTAGAATAAGGCAGTTGGTATTATTCTTTTGAGAATGCTTTAGTGGGAGAATGAAGGAAATGTAATCTATATGCTATGCAACTCTGGAACTGCACTGATTAGGGGTTCAGTGTGTGGGTAATTTAAAAAGCAATGTATTTACTTTGGCTCAAGCCCCAACACTGGGTTTCTACAGTGAAATTCTGAAGTCTAATTGAGTTCTTGGTATATAGTGGCTGCCATAATAAGGGAAATCAGGAGGAAAACCATAATTAATCTGGATAGAAATTTAAAGTAAAATAACAGCAAGATAATTTCACACATATATAGTGTATAGGGAGCATAATCTCCTTTTTCTTCTTCCTCCATAGTATTTGGCAAACAATTTTATTCTAAAGCAATTACTCCTGATTCATAGACCATATGCAGGTATTTAGCACATAATGTGTAAATAGTTTCATATAGTATTATTCAAAATGAATGGTATATATATATATACACATACACATACATATATGCACACTTTGTGTATATATATATATATGTGTGTGTGTGTAATATATATAAAAATCTATCTAGCTCCAAATGAGCAGTGTTTTCTGAAGACAGCCTCTGTTCCCTGGAAGTCTCTATAGCTTGAGTCATAGGAAAGAATTGGACTGATTTTAGGATTTTAGTCCTTCACCCAGGATAGGCAGAGCTCCTCTTTGTGGAAGGGTAGTTTTGGCAAGCTGCCACAACCTTACATAAGGGAGCAACATCCAGGTTTCTTTTCATTCTCTTGTTTTTGATCCACTGAACATGGACCAACCTCAGTGCCCGATGTCCTTCTGCAATTGGTTTTATCAGAGCCCATTTCAACTCTCCTGTTCACTAGGGATTTCAGCTAAGTTTCCTGTGATCAAAGGATAGCTGCTTCATCAGTATTGCAGACTCTCCTGAGTTACTTTATAGAATGGCAGATTACTAAATATTTCACCTATTTTTTTCAGGGGCGCCTTCCCACTGCTGTATCTGGCATTTTCCTGGGGTGCCAACAGTTTTTAGGACTCTGTCTCCTGAACACAGTCCTTGACAGCAAACTCCAGCATCATATGGTTTCTTGTTTGCCCTGTGCTCTTCTTAGATAATGGCATAGCTAGGTGGAAGGTATCCTTTAAGTGCTTTCACAGCCAAGAGATGTCCTGGCTGTTTTCATGTCTTCTGTCATTTCTAAGACTCCACTCGATACACAGATCAATAGGTAATCACCATGGTTCTCACTTAAATACCAACAGATATGGTGTAAAATATAGCATCCTTTTTGGTATTATTATATGCATGCATTAAGAGTGTTTTGAAAAGCCCTTTGTACTTTCCTGCCGATGCATCTCAAACAGGTCAAGATGGCCCAATATATAAACAATGAACAAAAATCCCTGAGTAAATGTTAGCTCGTTTTACTGTAGAGCATGTTTTAAAATTTGGAATATGGTTAGGGAGAGTTAAATGTTAGGTCATGCATTTGCCTCATGGACAAATATAATGATATCTTTGATTCATATTTGTTGCCCTTGAATTTTTAAGCTATGATATCTCTCACTAGACTCTCAAGTAGTCATGATGCATAGATAATGGCAATTTGTATGGAGGGATGGTCTCTAAGCTCCAGAAATGCACAGATAAAGGAGGCTCACAGAGTCAAACTCAAGGCCATGAGACCAGGCCCCCTTTTTCTATGCAGTGTATGATAAACTTGTGAGATTAGTTACAAGATGAACCATTCATCCTCCTTCTTCCCCTTTTTCTTCTCTCCTTTTCACTCATCCAATTACAACTGAAGGTAAGCAGCAGTGGCCAGTGTAACTGCATTGCAGAGTACATGGGGGAAGGGAGGTGTAAGAAAGGTAGGAGGGGGCAAGGTTATGAAGGGTTTTTAATTTGAAACAGATTCCGTATTGGATCATGGAGATAATAGGGGACCACTGGAGTTTATTGAATAGGCGATGACACGGTCAGATTTGTGCATTAGAAAGAGTAATTTGATAATTGAATGTAAAGGCTAGACTGGAGTGGAAAGTGACATGAGGCAGGTAGTCCCACCATCAAGCTATTATAATTAGTCCAGATATGAGGTGATGAGAACCTGCACTAGGATAGTGGCAATGCCAGAGGAGAGAAAGGGGCATATATGAGAGATGTGGCAATGGTAAAATTGACAGGACTTCAGAATAAAGTGGATGTGAAGGGGTCAGGGAAATTGAAGAGTTGAGAATGGTACCTAGATTGTGAGCCTGGATGGCTTGGAGGATTGTAGTATCCTCCACAGCAATAGGGCATTTCTGAACAGAAGAGAATTTTAGGGAAATGAATGAATACAGTTTTGGATATGTTAAGTTAAAGACATGGAAGCGACATCTAGTTTGAGATACCTAAAAGGCATGTCAATGTGATTCTTGGGGCTAGGAGAGATGACAAAGTTCATTATCAGTCTCCAGTAATGGTCATTGAACTTTATAACTCTATTCACCTTTTGAAAAATTCTTTGGATGTAGCCAGGTGGCAAGTACTTCTATCTCTTCAGGGTTAGTACTCCCTATCTGATAAAACAGTATGTGACTTACATGCTCAGTAGAGGCTCTGCAGCACTACCATCCTCTCCCACATGACCTGGGTTACCTTAGCCCCTACATATTGAGCAGAAAACTCTTTATAAACCCCCCCTTTCCTAGATTCTCTTTGCACAAACCAGAGTCCATTCTTTGGTTGACTAGCTCCCTAGGAAGTATGATTATACCCTATTCAAAACTGATGGAGGACCAGAATTTTATGGGAAATATAGTTGGATATGTCTTTCTTGCTAAATGTTAGTACTGAAAATGACAGTAGAGAACATTTAGTCCACCTCGCTCATTCCATAGAAAGGAAATCTATTAGAAGTATAATATAGAGAAAAGAGAATACGATTCCACGACTAATTAGTAGCTGAATAATTACTATTCAAACCAAAGTATCTTAAATATAATGTATAAATTGGTATTTTGTAGTTTTTTTATGATCAGTGGTCAAAAATACGGAAATAAGAATACAACCATTCTCCCCCCCCCCCCCATTCCTGTACTCTGGCTATGAAGTCACTGTTAGACGTTTAATAATAGCTCTGTAACCCTCTTAGTGACTGAACAAATTATTTCCCTCTCCCTGCTCTGAGTAGCACTTATGTGACCCTTAGGATATTTGGAGCTCATAATTTTTCTTTTGGAAAGCTGCCCCTTTAAAAACGAATGATTCCTGAGTGCTCTTGGTTCCTTTGCTGTGTGAATTAACTGATAGGAATCCAAGGCAACTGAAAATAGAGTAGCTGAGGAAGAGGCCATCCTCTTCCTGACAGATTGGAAGAAATCTGAAGTATTTCTTGATTACTAATTGAATAGCCCATTTAGAGGTTGACAATAGACCCTGCACTTAGGTTAGATGCTGAACAGGTGGTGCTAGCTGCGTCTTATGGCCTTGATTTCTCTCTGCTCTTTAACTGTCTGCTAAAGAGCAAAAGGAGAAATCGACTTCTTTGTATCTATTATTGTCCAAGACTTGAAGTAGTAAAGTTTGGTGGATAGTGAAAATGGACATGGTTGCTTTAAAGCATCGACTCATCCGAGGAGATGCAGACCCTGGTTTCCTTCTCACTTCCCAAGTTACTTTTTAGGTGGTGAACAGCAACATACTTTGTATCTTTAGACTGGTGCTGGAGATAATTTTCTTTTCTTGAATTACAATAAAAGAAAGGAGGGGAAAGATAGCTGGTTGAAATATCAATTGATACCATGCCAGCTGTCATTCAATTCAAGCAATATTTATTTATTTGTCAATCTATTATTTAATGTTGATTTATCTGCATTTTTATTTATTTTGTTAAACATTTCCCAATTATATGTCTTGGACTCTGCTCAATTCACTTTTTATTATTTCATGCAAGCCTTTCCATGTTTTTTCTAAAATCAACCAGTTTGTCATTTCTTATAGTACAGTAGTATTCCATCACAATCATATACTATAACTTGTTTAGCCATTCCCCCATTGATGGGAATCACCTCGGTTTCTAATTCTTTGCCACCACAAAAATGCTGTTATAAATATTTTTGTACAAATAGGTACCTTTCCTTTTTCTTTGATTTTTTTTTCTGGTATATAGACCTAGTAGTAGTATTGTTGGATCAAAGAGTATGCACAGCTTTGTGACTATTTGGGCATAATTCCAGATTGCTCTCTAAAATTGTTGGATCAGTTCACAGTATCACCAACAATGTATTAATGTCCCAGTTTTTCCACATCCTCTCCAATATTTTTCACTGCCCCCTTCTATCATTTTAACCAATCTGATAGTTCTTTCAATAAATTTTAGAGCACATTTTCCTTATGACTATACACAATTATGATTTCTTCATTGAAAAACTGTCTGTTCACATCCTTTGATCATTTATCAATTTATCAATCAAATCAATTAATCATATCATTCTGATAAATTTAAATTAGTTCTATGTATAGTTAAGATATAAGACCATTATCCAAGAAAATGTCTATAATTTTTTTTCACATTTTTTAAACTAATCTTGGCTACATTGATTTAGTTTTACAAAGCATTTTTTAATTTGATGTAATCAAAATTATTTATTTTATATCTTGCAAATGTTCTCTGCCTCTTGTTTATTCATAAGTTCTTCTCCTATCCATAAGTCTGCTAGGTAATGTGTTCCATATTCTTATAGTTTTTTTATGATATCTTCCTTTATATCTAGATTATGTATCTATTTTGATCTTATCTTGGTAAATGGCATGAGAGATTGATTCATACTCAGTTTTTTTCAAACTTCTTTCCAGTTTTCCATATACACACACACACACACATACACACACACACACACCAAATAGTATATTCCCATTCCTAAAGCTTAAATCTTTACATTTATTAAGCACAAGGTTACTATAATCATTTACTACTGGGCAGTGTATGTCTACTCTGTTCCACTGATCCACTTTTCTATTTCTTAGCCAGTACCAGATACTTTTGATAATTATTGTCTTATGATATAGTTTAAGATCTGATTCTACTAAGCCTCTTTTCTTTACACTTTTCCATTAATTCCTTTGATATTCTTGACCTTTAGTTCTTCTAAATGAATTTAATTATTTTTTCTAGCTCAATAAAACTTTTTTTTGGGTGGTTTAATTGTGATGGCATTGAATAAGTAGATTAGTTTAGGTAAAATTTTTATTTTTTTTTATATTGGCTCTGCCCACCCATGAGCAATTAATATTTTTCAAATTATTTAAATCTGACTTTATTTGCATAAATGTTTAATAATTATATTCATGTAGTTCCTGGATTTGTCTAGGCAGTTATACAACCAGGTATTTTATACAGCCTATAGTTATTTCAAATGGGGTATCTGTTATTATCTCTTTTTGCAGGCTGATGGGTTTATTTTATATTCTGCAACTTTGCTAAAGTTATTAATTGTTCCAACTAGTTTCTTAGTTGATTATCAAGCTTTCTCTAAGAGAACCATTATATCATCTCGAAAGTGATCATTTTGTTCCCTCATTGCCTATTTCTATTCCTTCAATTTCCTTTTTCTTGCTATAGCTAATACTTCTAGTACAATATTTTACAATAATGATGATAATGGATATCCTTGCCTCACCCTTGATCTTATTGTCATGGCTTCAAGTTTATCCCCATTACAGATAATGTTTACTTTTGGTTTTAGGTAGATAATACTTATCATTTTAAGAATTGTTGCTGTTCAGCCACTTTTTGGTCATCTCTGACTCTTTCTGACTCCATTTGGGGTTTTCTTGGCACAGATACTGGAGTGGTTTGCCATTTTCTTCTCCAGCTCATTTTGTTATTGCTGTGTTTGTCCTTCATTTTTGAAAAGGACCATGGCATCAGGGAGATGGTGATAGGACTTCTAGTTGACTTGGATTTGAGAGAGTGAGGGCTGTGCAAGGTCACCAGCCTCACTTTCTCCTCCAGAGCCATCTGGATCCAGTGACCAGTGACATTCATCAGGATGACTGGACGTGACCCAGGATGAAATGGGAGACCCTGGCCCTTTTAGGTTAAGGACTTTTCAGGCACTCACTTAGAGTGAGGCTGGTGACCTTGCACAGTCCTCCCTCTCTCAAATCCAAGTCAACTGCAAGTCCTGCCACCATCTCCCTGATGCCATCGTCCTCTTTGAAAATGAAGGATAAACACAACCTGTGAGTAGACCAAGCTGCCTGAATGGGGACCCAGCTAGTTTGGGAACTCAGCACTCCCCTTCTGCTGCTGCTTTTCTCCAAAGGAAGGTAAATTTTGGCGTCCAGAACCTGCCCACTTAACTTGCGCTTTACTGACTAGATTCTTTCCTTTCCTTTCTCCCTTTTCTCCTTAAACCCAGTTCACTCTGCAGCTCATAGATTGGACCACAATACTCCACTTAATGGCTGTATTTTGGCCCTCCTGGCTTGATTTTTTTTCTTTTTTCTAATTAATGGGGCCATCCCTTGACTCATTTCTTAAAGAGGCCTATTCATTGAATGGGTATTATCTCACTCTAAGTGAGTACCAGCTCATTTTACAGATGAGGAAACTGAGGCAAATAGAGTTAAGTGACTTATCCAGGGTCATACAGCTAAACCGGGTATGAGGCTGGATTTGAACTCTTGACTCTAGGACTAGTACTCCATCCCCTGTGCCGCCTAATTACCCCTGCATTTTAAGAAAGGCTTTGTTTATTCCTTTACTTTCTAATGTTTTTTAATAGGAATAGATATCTTTTGTCACAAGCCTTTTTCTGCTTTTAATGATATAATCAATGATTTTTGTCATTTTTGTTATTGATATGGTCAATTATGCTGATAATTTTTCCTAATATTGAAATAGCCCTGCGTTCCTGGTATAAAATCAACTTGGTCGGATTGTATGATCTTTGTGATATTTTGCTGTAATCTCCTTGCTAGTATTTTATTTAAAGTTTATTTAATGTTTATTAAATTTGCACTATGTGCAGAGTAGTGTAATAGGTGATGTGATGACACAAAATTTAGGTATGATGCATTTGCTGACCTCAGGGATCTTATGGTCTAGAAGTCTAGTATAATCCATACTTTCATATATAAACTCAAAAGAAGTAGAATAGATTAAAATATTAGTAGAATTTATTGTATATATTTACATATCACAAATATATTAAATCATACACACACATAGGTGTGTGTGTGTGTGTGTGTATGTGTGTAAAGCCAAGCATGAGTAGCTTTCCAGAGGACTTGCTGCTGTGAACAGCTTTCAAGGTTCTGATTACATAGCATAGTGAGCTGTGTTTATTCAATAACAAATCAGAGCAAAACATTCACAGAAAATCAAGGTACGGCATTCACAACGTTATAATTTATCAAAGAAAATCAAAATACAGCATTCAGCATGTCACAACTCAAGAACTTATCACTAAAATGGCCATATAGTTTTCACCAAAGTGGTCACACAGTTTTCAACAAAGTACAATTATTTAGTAACTCAATAGGTTAGCAACTTAATTATTCAATCATCTTTAATTCAATCAGTCTTGAGGAGGAGAGCCTCCTTTATCCTTAACTCACTCATTCTTAAGGTGCAAAGCCTCCTTAAGGGACACAAAGAACAATAGTCAAAAGTTCTCCACCCATAGGGTGTAATTGTTACAATATCAGTCACTACTCAGTACTCTCTTAAAGGGTAGTGGAAAATACACAGACTATCCACCCCTCAGTCACAAGTAAGTTATAATTTCAACAGTCACTTTTCAGAACTCTCTTAAGGGATAGTGGAAAATATACAGGCCATCCACCCCTAGGTCACAAGTAAGTTACAGTTTTATCAGTCACTACTCAGTATCCATGGAGAAGTTTTTTCATCTTGACTCATGGCAGGTAGGTCCTACCTGAATCCACCAAACTGTCACCTGGGTTCAAAAGACAGCTCCCAGCCCCTTGTCCAGCTCTCCATGCAGTTCTTTCTCCACATTGAAGCTCACAGTGTCCAGTCCATCTCAAATCCTTCACAGTCTCTGTTCTTGGGAAGAGAAAACTCAGTGGAGCCACAGACAGACAAAGTACCAACACCACAGTCATGCTTGCTCTGGCATCTCCAGCTGGCCCTCAGAAGTCCTCAGCAGATCCGTTCTCAAAATCAAAATCACTTTCTCCCATTCTCAAAATCAAAATCACTTTCTCCACAGAAGTTCCACTCCAGTAGCAGCAGCGCAGCCTTCAGATGCTCACTGAGAGAAGTTCGCCCCCCTCTTCCTGTCCAACAGCAGCTGTTCTGCCTCCAGATGCTTGTCCCAAGAAGTTCTGACTGTCCAGCTTGTGCTCTTCCTTAAATACAGTATATCTCCTCCCTGTTCAGCCCCTTCTTGTTACCTCAGCAAGAGGGGATCACACCTTCTGTTTCTTTAACAGAGGCTTAATTTGAAACCACGTGCTAAGTACTTCTCAGTTTTCCAATACAAAGGGATCTTCAAATTTCATTCCATTACAGTGTGTAAAACCCCAGACAAACTCAGGAACCAAAAGGGGGAAATAAAATGCAGAGCATTTGAATGATGATCAACAGTGGCAAGAACGTAAGCAATATTATAATCGGATAACCTTGTGCAACACTGGGGCAGAAGGTGAGACAAGGAATTCAGGACACATCACAACATAAAAAATTAGTGATAAGGACTTCAAATATTCAGATGTCTGCCAAACACATAATGGCTAATAAATCCCTTGCTTCCATTCATGACAACTAAACCTTTCAAAAGGCAGAGGAAGCAACAAAGTGAACTATTACATAGGGCCTGATTTTGACCAAAGAAGATAACCTGGTGGTGTGCATGTGTGCACGCATATGTGTGCACACGTGTGTCTCTGTGTGCATGCTTGTGCACATGTGTGTTCATGTGTGTGTGTACCCAAATTATGAGAACTGGAATGGAGGAGGGCAGATGCAGAACTACTCCATTTTGTACTTTTTGGCTCTGCTTCTGACTATCTGGACTTTTTCACCATAAGGTTTTATGGGTATTCCCTATCCCTCTTTCTAGCTCCCTTTTATGTGTTGCCCCTCCCTGGCCCCCTCGTTAGAATGTAAACTCCTTGAGGACCAAGACTAACTGTCTTTTTGCTTGTATTTGTATCTCTTGCACTTAGCACAGTGCTTGGCTCATAGTGAGTGTTTAATAAATATCTTTGCTGCCTTGCATAGTCTGACACATAACTCTGATTTTTTAAGAGATTTCAAAGGGTTCATGGAAGGTATAGGTAGGATCTCACAGTTTATAATTCCAGAGGTAAAGTTAGCCCATGAATATGAGGAAGTTCTGAAGAAATGAAATTGTGATGATAAAAATACAAATGCTTTTGATAAAGACTCCAACTCAACAGACATGTATGAAGTTCCTACACTGTTCCAAGCTTGAGCTAGGCCTGAGGATATAGAGACAAAAAGAAAGTGTTCTTTGTTCCCAAGAAACTTAGTCTACTGGAAAGAAAAAGCAGGACTGTCTAAAGAAACTTATATTTGCACAGTGAAATGATCACACAATCTCAAGTTTTTTCTTTGAGATGATGGATCTTTTGTTCCTCTAAATGAATTTATTTTTTTCTTATACTATAAAATATCCCTTTAGTAATTTGATTTGTATAGCTTTCTATACACATATGTACATATATTGAAACTGTCCAGCCATGGGCACTGAATATTGCTCTAGGTATTTAAGTCATTCCTTATTTCATTAAGAAGCATTCTGTAATTGTATCCATATAGGTGTTGCCTCTGCCTTGATAGTTCAACTGTCAGATATTTTAAGCATTTTGTAGTTGTTCTGAATAGGACTTCCTTTCTATTATTTCCTTCTGATTTTGTTACTACTATGTTAAAATGCTAATGTGTGTGTCTGTTATATTCTACTATGAAGTTATTCATAGCCTAAATTACTTTATTTGCTTATCTTGTAGAATATACTAAGTAAACTACCATGTCATCAGCATATTAGAATAAAGTTTCTTTTCTTTGCCTATCAGGATACCTTTAAATTCTTTGCCTTGTCTTATTGCTATTATTTTCATTTCTAGAATTATGTCAATTAACAGTAGCATGATCCTTGCTTTTCTCTTATATTTATTGGGAACAATCCCTAATTTTTTTCCACTGCATATGTAAAGGTGGTACTCAACTGAATCAATCATCTCTACCCCACTTAGGGTAACTATCTTAATCAAGCGAGGATCAGTCAATCAGCAAATCAATCAAAGACATTCACCTCTGTGAAGAAACAGTCCTTTATCAATCAAGAAAGAATAGAAGCCATTGGATGAAATGAAGTGATACTCCCAATGAAGTGTGCTGGGATTGGCTGAAGAGCCTCTGTCATGCTCTGTAGGGTTTGCTTGAAATTGTAAGCCAGCCTAGAACTTGGGGATTAAAGTGTCAGCTCAGTCCTGCAGTGGAAGCAGTTTTAAACCTCTGAGAGGGAATCACTTAAGGGGGAGGGGAGAGCCTATGTCTCCTTGTCTACCCTTGACCTTGTGAACTTCAAAAGGCTAAAGGATTTTGAATTCTCTTTAGCATCCTAGCTATGTTCCCTGAACAACAGTGATTAATGGCAATGCCTGCATCAGGATCCAAAGATAAACCAGATATACTAAGACAAAGTCACCTTCAGGACTTTACAAGAACTCCAACAGAAAATACCATGCCTAAGGACAAATTCTTGAGCATTTCCCAAAGTAAGCAAAAGACTTCCTGTAATCAGGAATTACACATTATCCTTCTCTCATTCCTACTCTATGCTTAAGCTCACTTTATCCTGAACTGTATATGTACTTAAAAGTGGGTTTTTTTTTGTCTAACTATTCTTACCATGCTACTTTTGTAGCTATCTTCTTATTAAATCTAATAAGTGTATGAAAACTGACTGGTTAATTGATATAAACTGTTAGTCAATTGTGGAAGTATATCAGTGGGGAGCAGGGGTCCTCTAGGAATCCTACCTGCCTCTGTGAGTGTAGATGGGTAGAGTGATTGTCAAAGCCTCTGCTACACATATAATACTAGCTTCTGATTTCAGATATATCATTTTAAAAGTTAATTGATTTATTTATACTTTTCAATGTTCACTTCTGTAAGTTTTAAATTTTCTCCCCCTCCCTTTCCTCCTACTTCAGATATGTCATATTAAAAGACATCCTTCTATGTCTAGGCTTTGTAGGGTTTTTAGAATAAATGTTGTACTTTTAGAATAAATATTGTACTTTAGATCTAATGATATAGCCAAGAAGTTGTGGATGTTTTGGTTTTTAATATGATTAATTATGTTTTTCCCCAATGCTGATCTATCTTTGTATACTTGGTATAAACCCAAATTAACCATAGTGAATAAATTTTTGGATAAATTCTACATTCTTTTTGCCAGGATTATATTTACAATTTTTGAATTGATACTCATTAATGATATGTCTATAGTTCTTCTTTGCTTTGTCTTTCAAGTATTTCAGAAAGGGACGAATAGAAGTTGAATGTTAAGAAAGGTAGCTGAGAAGGATTGTCAGAGTAACCTGGCTAAATGTGAATACTTTCAAGAATACTAAAGCTCATAATGAATTGATGTTATTGATGAAATTCAAAAGACAAAAAGGGGGATTTAAGCAAACATGTTGGAAATGAGAGGAATATCAAAGAAAGGATTGGGGTGAATGGATCAAGTGATAATAAAAAAAAACATAGATAAGAAGAGCTTTTAAACTCATTTAATTTTCTCTGCAAATTAGAAGGACATTAAAAATGATTATTATGGAGCAAAATCTAAGATAAGTAGAGAGATGACAAGAGAACACCTTAGTGAATTCAGCCAGCAGCTTTATCCCAGGTTGCTTTTACCTGACTATTTCCCCTCAAAAGAAGAGTGCACGTGATTATTTAGCCATAGTTGGTGACCTTCAAAAATTATAAAGGGTGTGAGGGGTGCCACAAAACTGGAGGTGGGCAAATGTCATCCAGTTTTTTTTAATGGGAGAAATTATGGTCTTCAAACTAAAAGTCAGTGAGCTTGAATGTGAATCATGGCAAAATTTTAGAACATATCATTAAAGGTGTGTTTTGTGAGCATTTAGAAAAGGAAGCAGTTATTACTATGTATGAACATGAATTTGTCAAGAACATGTTATGCCACACTAAACTCATTTCCATTTTGGACTGGGTAAGTAGACTAATAGATCCGAGGAATGCTGTGGAGTTAGAGTAACTGGGTCTCAATAAAGCATTTAATTCTATCTTCCAGAGAGGTGGGATAGAAGATGTGATAGGAACAATATCCAACCCCCCCCTTGTCCCCCATGCAAATTAGGCTAATTTTCCTTAAAAGGCATTATCTTCAAGTCTTGTTTTGCACTTGGGACTAAAGGTTCAGTTTGCTAACACACCTTCCTTAGTACAAAGCAGACTTGAGGAGCTGGGTGGCAGATAGGTGATATATAGCCTGATAATCTGTTTTTGGATGGCATATCATGATGTCCAACTCAGCCAAAGAAATCTTTAGGATCAGATAAATTCAAAATGTCCTTAATGGCTATTTGAATTGAATTCTCTTGCTATGGCTAAGGAAAACACCTGTTTTTTTTTAGTCAAACTGTTAAATGACATATGAATGTCTCATTTTTTTCTTACTATAAATCTAAATGATCAGATTGTCTTGAATCAAGCTGAGTTCAGAAGACACAATAAATTTAATTGTTGAATTACATGACCAAAAGAGTAGACATTAATGAACAATATCAACTCAGAATTGTCTGTTGAAATGCTCAAGGGATTTGTCTTTGGTCATGCTTTGCTTAACATTTTTGTCTGTGACTCAAAATAAATTTTCCTCAGATTTTCATATGATATAAAAGTGTGAGATTTGATAACACACTAGATGATAGAATCATAATTCATAAAGATCTCAACAAATTGGATTGATTGGTCAAATCCAGTCAGATAAAATTGTAGATGTGTTAAGTATACTATACTGGGGTAAAATTCAGAAGGAAAAGAATAAAGTACTAATGAGTAGGCAATGATTCCTGTTACAGATGCGAGGGTTTAAGTGGAATGCAAACTCAGTTTGTGTTAATTTTGACACAGAAGCCAAAACTAATTTGACTATAGGCTTCATTTATAGAGATATAATGTTAAATGGAAGGGAGATGAGAATGCCATTGTATTCTCTACAGTGATCAGACAACATCTGGAGTATTGTGTTATATTCTTGTCACCACATTTTAGAAAAGACTCAGATAAATTAGAATGCTTTTTGGTGGAAGGACGCTAGCCAGGATGGTGAGGAGATTAAAAATGATGCCATTCAAGGATTAGTTAAAGAAACTGGGCATTTTTAATTTGTGGAAAAGTCTGTTTGGAGGTAATAGCATTTAATATAGGTCTTCAAGTGTTTGAAGAGTATTTGTGTTGAAAAAGGATTACACTTGTTCTTTATGACGCTGGAGGGCTAAATAAGGAACAATCTATGGAAATTTCAGGAAGGAAGCTTTTTAGCTTGATATAAAGATAAACTTCCCAATAATTAGAACTAAGTGGTCAGTGGGCTGCTTTGGAAGGTAATGAGTTTCCTTTTACTGAAAGTCCTCTAATAGGCTTAGCTGATTAATAAACAAACATTCAAGTGTCTCCTAGGTGCCAGACACTATGCTAAGCCATGGGGAATACATAGAAAGGCAAAAACAGTACCTACTCTCAAAGAACTTGAAGCCTAATTGGGGGAGAACACATGCAAACAACTCTGTACAAACAAGATGTATACAGGATAATTGGAGGTAATCAACAGAGGGAAGGCACTAGAATTTAGTGTGAGTAGGGGGGAAGCATACAAGGTAGAAGTGAGACTTTAGCTGACATTTGAAGGAAGCCAGGAGGTAGAGATGGAGAAGGAGAGTTTCCAGCATAGGGAAAAGCCAGTGAAAATGCCTAGAATTAGGAGATGGAGTGTCTAGTGTGAAGAACAGAAAGGAGACCAGTGTCACTGGGCTGTAGAGTATGTAATGGGGGTGATGGTATAAGAAGTAAGAAGACAGGGAAAGACAAGAAGAAGCCAGTCTGTGGAGGGCTTTGAAAGTCAGAGGATTTTGTATTTGATCTTGGAGACAATAGAAAATTGGTCGAATAGAGGGATGATGTGCTAAAACTTGTGCTTTAGGAAGATTACTTTGATAGCTGAATGGAGGACTGGAGTGGGGAGAGACGGGCAGCAAGAAATCAGCCAGTAAGCTATTGCAGTAGTCCAGGAAGGAGGTGATGAAGGTGAAGACAGGATGACTACATCTGAGATATTATAAAGGAGATTCCCATTCATGAATGGGCTGGAATAGATTGCCTCTAGGCTCTCTTCTCATTATGAGTTTATGTAATTCTACTGGGGTCACAAAGTCAGACATGACTGAAAAACAACTCAACAACAAAAACAATAGTTCTACAAATAGCTATAATTCATGACAAGTGCTGGAAAAGTTAACCTCTGAAGCTACACAGAGTAGATCTCATCTGTTTTATGCCATGCAACTACCAATTAAAATCGACACTGACTGGCCTGATGCTGATTGATAACTCATATAAGAGAGTGACATTAAAAGACAGCTAGGGTATAATTTATTCCCTTATATGATTAAAAATAATACCTTATTAATATCTTTTGTTTTTCTGTAACAATTATTTCCAGACAGGCCTCAGTCTCCCTAACAACACAATGAGACTTCCTTTGTAGCAAGGAAGATTTAATCAAAATTCATTCATATAGGGACTGATATAGTCCCCTGTGATAGTAATGGCATTTAAAGATTCCCCTGTATTGGCTTAGTTTTTCAAACTGATTGTGTTAAAACCCAGAGCTTGTTAATCCCACCTGTGGGATGGACTTGTTGATGTGAAAAGAAAGTCCTGAACTGGGAGGAGCTGGTGACGTGGATTTTTGGAGAGATAAGAGAGAGGCGGAAGATCTTTTTGGAAGCAGCACCTCGTGGAGAGAGAGAGACTAAGAGAATTGCTGGTGGCCACTTTGAATTGCCCTGGACTTTTGAGACCTGCCCCCTGAGCTGCCAAGGACTGAGGAGACATGGCTGTTTTGCTGGTACTTTGTCTGTCTGTTTTGATGTTGTTTTGCCAGATTTGTCCACTGGTGAAAGACAGTCCTTTTGTTGAAGAAGTCCTGGAACCTGGCTGTTCGCTAAGAAGGCCTGAGACTGTCCTGCAGACAGAGAGTGAATACTGTCCACTGGTGAGGGACAGTGCTGTTGTTGCAGGGGTCTGGAGACTGTCCTGCAGACAGAATGAATACTGTCCACTGGTGAAGGACAGTGCTGTTGTTGCAGGGGTCTGGGAGCCTTTCTGTTGGTTCAGAAGCCCTGAAGAAGGATTTTCTTGTTGTATGTTTACAGAAATCCTGGGAGAGGGCTTTGCTAATGTGTTCAGGGGTTCTAGGACTGTTCTACAGACAGAGGATAAATTCATGAAGGGACTGGCAATGTATCTTGTGGCTTTGCTAAGCCTTGTCTCCCCAGGAACTAAGATTGCTGAGAACTTGCCTCCTGTCAAGATGAAGAAAAGACCTCCATTTGGGTATTAAGTGCTGTGTTTAAACTTGATGTAACTCTGGGGTAGATTCAATTGTGATCCAGGGGTGGGGAACTTTTGACCTTATGTTTGGAAACTAATCTCCATTTGAGAAGAGGGGCTTTGTGGTGGACTTAATTAAGGTATAGCCTAGGGGTGGAGAAGTATTTAGAACAGGGACTTTGTAATTGATTGAATGATTGGAAGGTCCTGGGGTGGGGTAGTACTTGGAGATTATTTAATCACATTTAGTAAATGCTGTATTTTGAATGATGTCATGTTTTGATCTTCTCTGTTCTGGGTTTGTTACTGAATAAAATGGAGAGCACCTATGCTGGTATTTTGAACCTGGGAAGTTGCCTTTCCTTGGCATTACATTACATCCCCTTACCCTTAGAGTTCTCCACACCCTACCAAAAGTAAAGAGATGAATTTCCTCATCTTTTCCCCAGGGCCAAGATAGATCCTCACAATTACTTAGTTTGACTTATTGTAATGTTCTTTTTGTTCTTTTATACTTTTGTACTACCTGTTTATACTATTATGTTGCATTGCCTTGTGGCTATTGTGTATATTGTTTTACTAATTCTACCTTGTTTCACTTTATGCAGTTCTTAA
Organism: Petaurus breviceps papuanus; assembly: GCF_028583685.1. Classification (NCBI taxonomy): domain Eukaryota; kingdom Metazoa; phylum Chordata; class Mammalia; order Diprotodontia; family Petauridae; genus Petaurus; species Petaurus breviceps. The sequence goes on along the minus strand of NW_027186296.1, from coordinate 60,707,921 downwards.
TATCACTGTGAATTTCTTATATTTGTCAAGGACTATGACAGAAACAATATTTCATTACATTCATGTATTGAAAATTGTTCAGGCATTCCCCAATTGATGGACATCTACTCTGTTTCCAATTTTTTTTTTTGTGCTAACACAAGTGCTACTATGAATATGTTGGCACAAATAGAGTCTTGGATCATATACACTATGGACTTCTCTGTGTCAAAGGCTAATGATGATTTAGTGACTTTTCTGACATAATATTAAATTGCTTTCCAGAATAGCCAGGCCAATTCATAGCTCCACCATCAGTATATTAGTGTTATATGTAATAGATCCCCACAGTCCTTCCCACATTAATTATTTCTAACTTTTCTTATTGTTTCTAAGTTCATGGGTGTTAGAATATCCTACTGTTTTAATTTGTATTTCTCTTATTAAGTTTAGTGCATTACAAATGGTCTTTTTTTTCCTTTTTATGATCACTAAAGTAGTCATTTGTTAGAAGTCTGAATGGAACTTTGGCCATCGATTTTTGAACAAGCCTGACCCAGTAAGTTTTTGTTCCTCCCTATTAAGGATCAGTCCCTTGCTGTTCTTTTGACTTGAGGACCATATGTTAGTCCTCAGTCTGGGAATCTTTGATGTTCTTTGAAAAGCCTAGGGCTCAGAATCCCACAACTCAAAGAGGCAGTTTCCCTCTCCACAGTTCCCATCTTGAAGGTTGAGGGACTGTGTCTTGTGATGGGCACCTCTTGAGGTATATTGGAAAAAGCATATTGGACTACAAAATTATCCATCCCCCCCACCCAATCCATTCTATACTTCAGTGAGAGGTTCCTGAGTGGACTGGTTTGGGGAGGGGGAGGGATATATAGCGGTATAGGCTTTCTTTTCACAACTCAGGATCCAGGTTTACTTTTAGTTCTGTTGTGGCAGAATTGACCTATGACTCTCTTTATAGACCCAGTAAAAAAGGAGTGACTCAGATCCATAATAGCCTGAGTTATTCATAGACTTAGAGGTAGAAGAGACTTTAGGGATCCTCTAGTCCAGTCCCCTAATTTTAGAGATGAGAAACTGAGACTTAAAGAGATTAAGTCACAATGGTAGTAAATGAAAGTGTAAAGATTTGAACCCAGATCCTAAAACATTCTCTAGTCATGGGACTTAACCATTTATTCTCAAAAATGAGATGTGAATGAGCAAAAAGGAGAAATGTCTGGGGAAGTCCTTCCCAATAGGGTGCCAATGGACAATTTTACCTCCACCCTCCACAAGTAAGCTTACTTCTTCTAAATCCTACCAAATGAGTCTTCTTATACAAAATGACTAATATGGAAATGTACATGATTCCACATGTATAACCTATATCTGATTGCTTTCCATCCCAGGGAGGAAGGGATAGAATTTGGAAATCAAACTTAAGAAAAACAAATGTTAAAAACTTATTTTAGCATGTAATTGGGGAAGAAATAAAATATTATATATCAAGAAAAAAGTTGATCAGACCCCTTTGAACAGTCCTCTAAAAATGCACCATGGGATTAAAGAAAGGCTGTTTTTGTCTATGGCATGCTAAACTTGGAGTTAGGAAGACCAGGTTCAAATTCTGCTTTTGGTCCTTGTTAGCTGTGTGGAAATGGGTAAGTCATTTGACATCTGTGAGATTAGAAGAAGCTCTATGATTATATGTTATAGACTATTAGAGTTGACGAGGATTGCTAAGAATTAGAAATTGAGTGTTAGAATACAGTACCCATCATATTCTCCCTTACAGGCCTGTCTGTCCCTCTCTACCAGCTCAGCTTAAAAGGAGGTAGGTGACAAACTGGGGGAATCTCATTTCAGCATTCTTTGTTTCAAATATCAGGTCCTGCCCTATTCATTCTGCTTTTTCTCCTCATGTACATATGTAATTTTGTCACGAGGCCTATAAAGGGCACGTAGAGAAATGAAAATATTATTCCCCAGAAGGAGGAACAGCTATACTTTTACACTTGACAAAAGCAACTCGATTTATGAGAAGTGTTTTTCATTGGACTTGGCAAGAAGATGAAAGTTTTTCTCTAATCCATTGAAGTTCTTTAAAAAAAGAAAAGAAAAAGATAAATGAGTTGACTCAACCTCAACTTGATTTGCCTGGGAACCAACAGACTGGTGCTGAAGGGCTTCTGGTCCCAGCTGGAAAGCTGAGATAGCAGCTAGGAATGCTTCATGTTGCCAAGAATGTCAGAAATTGCTTCTCAGCCCTGACAAATAGCAGCAGGTTTCAGGGCTACCTTGACAAGCCACTCTGAAAAAGAATGGGTGGCAGGTGAAAGAGAAAGAAACATAGAAAAGCATTTGCAAAAATTCTCCCCATGGTGTCAGTTCTTGAGACATCCTATTTTTAAGGGGCACAGATGACGGAGGAAGTAAGACACTGATAAGAGTGAAGGAGCAGAGACTTGTATCTTCCTTTTTCAAGAAGGGTGGCCAACCCCTCCCCTACACCCCAACCCCTTGTAGGAAATTTCCTGGAACTCACTGGTTCCTAGAAGATGCTGTTTCATTGATGAAGAGTTATGGGCTCAGTTTCTTTTGACACATCAAGTGAACTAAAGAATTAGAGGTTTGCTAAATATCACTCTTTTTTTTACACAGACACAAAAAGAGTTGGAGCTTTAGTTCATCCCAACTGCTGGGGTAAGTCTGACTGACCAGTCCTGAAAGTACTGTTGCTACAAGTAGAGACATGTTTCAGGCAGGCCCTGGGATTATCACTTTTTACTGCTTCCATAAATCGTTCAAGAAAATCAGTCTGATTAATTTATAGTCACAACTCATACTGTGCTATGATGCCAACCCACTCACATATGCCAGCTGAATCACTCAGTGAGTTTTGGGTCAGCTTGTTTTTCCTCTTCTCCTCTGGGGTTCTTTTTTCCCCTGTGTGGATGTTACTGGGAGCTCAGAATCATGCCAGTTAGATGCTGCCTGTGGAAAGAACATTGGATTTGGAATCAGAATTTGGATCTGCATGTCCAAGATCTTCTCTTTATTGACTATGCGTATTTGAACAAGTCACTTTAGACTTTTTCCTCATCTATAAAGCTAGGGGAGGGGAGGACTATATTACTTGTATGATACCTTTTGGCTCTAAATCTATGATCTGTATCTGTCAGGGATATTTCATACAAACTTCCCCAAATACTAGCCAACACTTCAGACAGAGCACACTCATTTTGGGGGCTCACAGCATCCCTCTAGCATACCTGTATCCATCAAGCCTCTGGACCTATTCTTACCAAATTCTCCAAGGTTCCATACCCAATGTGTATCTCTGGGGGTCTTGCTCCAGAACACACCCTTCCACTCCCATTTAGTGACTCATGATCCCCTGCCTGCTTAGAGGTGTATAACTCATCATTACCCTTCTACATAGCACTTCATTTGAACTGACCATTCTCTGTTCTCTATCTAATTTATCCCATAAATGCAGGGCCCACTTTATTACATCTATTCCACAGGTTCTGAGAATCAGGAAAATTCCTGACATTTTTTGATAGGAAGTTAGGTGGTACCAAGGGTAGAGTGATCGATTTGACATTTAGGAAGACCTGAGTTCAAATCTTTTCTCCAATACTTTTTGCTGTGTGACCCTGGACAAGTCACTTAACCTCTTTCAGCCTCAATTTTCTCATCTGTTAAATGATAATAACAACAGTGCTGACCCAAAGGGGTTACTGTGAGGATCAAATTAGGCAACATATGTAAAATACTTGTTAAACCTTAAAATGCTGCATAGTTGCTAGTTACCATTATTGTGGATACTGCTATCTAATATTACATGCCATAATATGAAGAGTTGTTGAGTCCTCTCGAGTGCCTACTGGCTTTTTCTCCAAAGGCTATCAGACTACTTTTTAAATTGTATATTCTGCCAGTATTCACCCACCTGAAGGTATTCATACTTTTGAAGCTTGTAGATTCATTGGTCCCTAACCATCTCAGCTACATAATGACTAATTTGCTTCTGAGTTATTGGCACAATTAACAAAGTGGAGTTTAAACTTTGCTTTTTAAACCAAACTGGAAGAGCAAAATTTTTCTATTTGACTTCTTCAGAGGTAAATACATGGAATGGTGGAAAAAGCAATAGACTTGAAGTCAGGAAGAACTACATTCAAATTCTGCCTCAGACATTTACTATCTATGTGACCTTGGATAAGTCACTTAACTTGTACTTGCCTCAATTTCCCCATCTTTAAAATGATAACACTTCCCTCTCTAGGGTTGTTATGAGGATCAAATGAGATAATATTTGTAAAGCACTTTTTAAACCTAAAAGCAATATATAAATTCTATTATAATTATCAAATGGGATATTTGAAGTCCTTTCCAGCTCCTATATCCTGTCATCCTATCAGCCAAAGATGGCATTTGTCTAGTCTCTCATAGGCCCATGACTGCTAACAGCCCAAACAAGGTTGAATAGTTATAATGCAGAAGCATATTTTTTTAGGAAATCTTATTTCCCTGCTAGGTTGGAAGCAGTTGGATGCTAGGGGGTCCTTGCATTGTACCTAGAGCTTAGCTACTCTGTACACAGTAGGCACTTAATGATGACACATTAAATGCTTTGTATTCCTTCTGCTCTCTGGCTTTGCTCTTTGCAAGCTGCAATAGGGCTGTTTGGAAACTGATAGTAAGGACTTGTTTAGAAAGTCGTCTAACTAGGTAACTCAAAGTTGTCAATTAGTTTGGCTATTAGCTGACAACTTTCCCAAGGTTGGTCCATTGAATTAAGAGAGAGGGCAAGGATTCCTCACTTTTCCTTCTCTCTCATAACCCTTGTGAATTGCCTAGATATTTAGTAAAATCCTGTTCAAAGAGGTCCTGGTGCTGGTTTGAACTAAAGTACTCCTTGGACTCTGCTTCAAAATCCTTCTTTTTCCCAAGGATGCAAGGAGAGATACTAATTCTTCTTGAGTAAAAAATATAATTACTAGAGGGGCCAGTTGAGGGAGGAGAGGGAGAGGGAGAGATTGAAAGGAGTGGGTGCCAGGAAAAGCAAAGTGAAGCAGGAACAATGGAGGCAAGCCATGTCTCTATCTTTCTTTCATCTTTGGTAACTTTGGAGTCTTGGGTTCTATATCGACAATTATAGAATTCAATAAGACTTAACCTAATACTTCATTAAGAGAGGCATGATACACATAATTTAGGGTTGTAATTGTCCTGCCATACTCTACTCTGGTTAGATCACAGACAGAGACAGTGTTGTATTCAGTTCTGGTCACTAAATTTCAGAAAATATGTTAATAAACTTAGTGTCCAGAGAAGGGTAAGCAGAATGTTAGCTTCTTAGGGTCAAGGATTATTACTTTTTGTCATTGTAGCAGTTGGGGTCAATCTAGGTTTAAGGCACTTGGGTAGAGGGGTATAATCTCTCTGTCTCTTTCTATCTCTGTGTGTGTCTCTCTCTGTCTCCCTCTCTCCTCCCTCCCCCCTCTCTTAACACACACACACACACACACACTCCCTCAAGTAGCTTAAAATCAAACTGAATGAAGGGGACACATGAAACACATGGAAACAATTAGGAATAACAGATGATAGCATCTAGCTAAGTGCTACAGAAAGTCAGTGTTTGGTTAGTGGCAAGCACTGTGTGGCTATAGGATGAGAAATTAGAAAAATATGTGTATGTCCACACATATACATATATATACACATAGAGATTTATCATTATATCCTATTATCTATTTACCTATCTATCCATCAATCTACCCATTCATCTGTCATGTATACAATGAGCTGCCTTACATTGTTGTCTCCCCAGTGCCCAGTACTTTGCATTCAGTGGGAATTTATGTTTGATGAATTGAATCTGTTGTTGAATTTCTACTTTACCACATTTTATTGTGCTTTTGTAGACCAATAAAGCATAAATCATCTCCAGAAGTGTAAGAGGAAAAGACAAGGGAAATATTCCAAACTATTTAAATCGTCTATATATTGAATTTTTGTGTTACAAAAATCTTGGCCTCATGTTGATGTTGAACTTTAATTATATATATCCTGGGTATCTGAATATTTCTAAATCCACAGAAACTTAGATATTTAAAACTAGAAGACAAGTTAAAGATTTTCCAGACTATCCTCTGTTTGGCATTTTCCAGGTGATACAACAGTTTCAGGGAGGTTAAACAACTTGCCCAAAGACACACAAAGTAAATTAGAGGATAAAGCCAGACCTGGGACTCAAGTGCCTTGGCCTTCAGTCTTTCCCCACTCTGCTATACTATCATATTGAGCCAATCAACAGGTATTAATTTAGATCTTTCTACACACAGAGGGGTGGCTAGGTAGCTAGTGGATAGTGTATGGGGCCTAGATTCCGGAAAACTAATCTTCCTGAATTCAAGACACTTACTAACTCTATGACCCTGAGCAAATCACTTGACCCTGTTTGCCTGAGTTTCCTCATCTGTAAAATGAACTGAAGAAGGAAATGGCAAACCAATCCAGTGTCTTTGCTAAGAAAACCCCAACTGGGGGCATCAAGTCAGACAGGACTAACAACTACTAAACAACACATACCCAGAACTGTGCTGGACCCTGTGGGTGATAAAATAGCTGTTTGCCCTCAAGTATCTTAGAAACAAACTGGGTGAAGGGGACACATGAAACACATGAAAGCAATTAGGAATAACAGAAGACAGTATCTAGCTAAGTGCTAAAGAAAGTCAGTGGTTTGTTAGTGGCAAGCACTGTGTCTATATAGGATGAGAAATCAGAACTAAGGAATCTAAACCAGGGAAAAAGGATCATAAAGAAGGTAGATGCAGGGGTGAGCCAGGCAGCAAAGGTCAGAGGCTGGGAATTTGTCAACTGTCAAGTGGGATAAGACTTGAAGGAAGAGGGAGATTTCAAGTCTAGTATGCAGAAAATAGAGCCCAGAAACAAAGATAATGAGACTGAGCAGTGGTTATCGGGCATGAGCAGCAAGGGAAAAGCAAAATACCGACCCAAAAGCTGTGTACACAAATGACTCCCTACATGCGTCATGGAAAGATGGGGAACTGGTCTCAGTATAGCCAGACGTGAGTCACAAATGGCCACAGGTAGGGGAATGGGCTGGCTGGCATGGTAAATGAAGGATTCGAGTGCAGGCTAGTTCTTAGTGGAAGGGAAAAATCAACATGGCTTGTAATAGCTGGACAAAGTTTCACAGAATTGCTAGGACCTGAGCTGAGTCTTGAGAGATGAGTAGGATTTGGGTATGCAAAGAGTATAGGGAAGGCATGTTGGGTATTAGAGAACAGCATAAGCAAAGGAATGGGGATGGAAATAAGCATAGTGTTTTTAGGTGACAGAACAGAGTAACTGGACAAGAGTGGACACTCTGTGATGGAGACTAGGGGAAACCTTGTCTATGTGTTAATTCTAATTGAACATGGGTTTTCAATGGATGAAGTAGATTCTTCTAATTCAGAGAAGAGAGAGAATGGAATAACTACTGCTGATGTGACTCATGAGCTCAGGTTGACTGACTTATCAATGTCTCATATTATTAGAGCTATGCAGCTACAGTTAGTTCAGGGCCTCCTATACAGCAGTAATAGGGGTTTCTCTGTTTCTGCATCATTTTAGTATTTATCACCATAGTACTTATACTATTTGGAAAGCATCCTGCTTTAGCAAAGAGTTATGTGGAATGGAAAAAAATATCCTTTCATCTTAAAAGATTTACTCAGAAGAAAACTTTCATGATTTTAAATGTTTCAATATTCTGGGAGTTCTGTAATTTTATTGATGTGGCTATACCCCCACACCCCTAGTGACATTGATTGCCACTCTTTGATTACATAGTAATAGGTTTTGAGAGTTTTTTTAAATTAAATTTTATTTTTTTTAATGAATAGAGATCTATTTCCTCGTCCTCTCACCTCTGACAATGTTGAGAAAAACAAAAAGTGGTTTACTTATAACAAACGTGATTAGTCAAGCAAAACATATTCCCTCATTGACTATGTCCAAAAAAAAAAAAAAGCTGTGTCTGAAAAATTCAATACCATGTGGCCAAACTTCTAAGGTTCTTTCAACTTAGTAGGCAGCCCTCAGGTGACAGATAGATACTCAACACCTTTGTACTTTGATGGAACCTACCTGAACTTATGCTTTCCTGATATAGCCTTATGAACCTCAGGTCATTTTCATGCAATGATAAAATATGGTCACGCGTGGTGGATGGTTTAAAATAGAAAATAATTAGTCATATTAAAATTACATTTCCATAGAGCTTAACAATCATCAGATGACTAATGATCTTGCAACAAAGTTGGTTAGATTTTTGACCCATAGCTTTGCAATAATGTAGTTATTACATTGAAGTGGCATTTGGCATTAAAGAGAATTGGTCAGATGTCTAGAATATGAAACTTAATTTACTGAAAACGATGTTATCAATAAGCATTGTTAAATGTCAACTCTGTATCAGATATTACGCTAAATTATAGGGATACAAAGAAAGACAAAAACAATTCCTGCCTTTAAGGGGCTCACATTCTAAAGAGGGAGACACCATGCAAATGGCTATGAATGAACAAGCACAGATAAGATAAACTGGAGATAATCACCATCATGGAAAGACTCGTACCTATGAAGGAAGATGCTGTCCACCTCCAGAGAAACAGATGACAAGTAGAAATTAACAGGGTATGGTTTTACCTATATGTGTATGAATGTGTATATGTATGTGTTTATAGATATCTATGTATATGTATCTAAACTTTATTATAGCCGTCTTTAGGGTGGGAATGGGGGGAGGGAGGGAAAAATAAAGTAAAAAGTACACAGCAGAGAACAAAAGAAAACCTACAAGGAAACAAAGAAAAACTGGGCAGCTTTGAAAACAATTTATTATGTAGGTTTTTATGAAATGGAAATTTATTGTTTTATATTGAATCCTCTCATATTCTGCTGTGTGCATGGAAATTTTTTTTTCTTGTTTTGTATTTAAGTTTAAAATAAATTTAAAAATTTACAAAATAAGAAAAAATAAACACAAAAACAAAAATAAAGAGATTTTTTTAAAAAAAGTATGCTTCACTGTGCTCTCATAGTACATCAATTTTTCATCTGGAAGTGGGTAATATTTTTCATCATGGGTCCTGTGGAATTGTGTAGGATCATTGTCTCAGTAAGAGTGATTAAGTCTTTCACAGTTGATCATCCTTACAATGTTGTGATCCCTGTGTAAGATATTCTTCTTGTTCTGCTCACTTCAATTTGAATCAGGCTATGTAATTCTTCACAGGTTTTTCTGCTCATCACTTTGTATAGCAGAATAGTATTTCATCAAAATCATATACTACAACTCGTTTAGCCATTTCCCAATTGATGGGCATCCCCTCAATTTCTAATTCTTTGCCACCCAAACAAGAGCTGCTATAAATATTTTTATACAAATAGGTCCTTTTCCATTTTCTTGCTTCTGTAATGGAAATGCAAATTTAAAGATCTTCCCTGCCCCTAGGCTAAAGTGCACCTGGAGCCTGGGGTGGGAGGCTTGTTTTTCAGTAGACACTTCTTGATTGGCCAGTGAGTTAATAAGGTTGTTACATTCTCTGAACCAGGAGAAGGGTATATAAACCCTGATTTGAGGCTTTGTTTTGGGGCTCACTTTGAGAAATATTCTGTGATTTGATCAGATGAAACTCTGGAAAGCCGTTGTCCAGAGCCCCCCGGCTTTGAAACCCAGATGTTGTTTGGTATGGATGTAATGGTTGGACAGTTTGGAAACTATTTGATCTGTTTCTCTGTATTGATAATTCTGTCTGTATGCTTTGAAGTTCGGGGTGCTGACCTTTTCCCCCTGAACTAGGTAAACAATACATATTTGACTGATTAAAGTAAGCTTGTTAACCCATTTTGAGTTGCTTTCCTTTATCAAAGCAGATCCAAGAACCTGTGGTGGCATCAACCCTGGGGACGCTGGGGTGCTTGCCGCTACAGCTTCCTTTGGGATACAGAGTTAGTGGTGGTATTACTGAGTCAAAGGAGATGCACAATTTTGTAACCCTTTGGGTATAGTTCCAAATTGTTCTTCAAAATGGTAGGATTATTTCACTACTCCTTCAACAATGCATTAGTGTCCCAATTTTTCAACTTCCCCTCCAGCATTTGTCATTTTCCTGTACTGTCATGTTAGTCAATCTGTTAGGTTTGAGGTGGTACCTCAGAGATGTTTTAATTTGCATTTCTCTAAACCAACTGTTAGTCACACAAAAAATGCTCTAAATCACTATTAATAACTTTTATTTCTTCTTCTGAAAACAGCTTGTTCATATACTTAACTGGGGAATGGCTATTCTTATAAATTTGGTTCAGTTCCCTATATATTTAAGAGATAAAGCCTTTATCAGAGAAACTGACTATAAATTTTTCCCTCAGTCTCCTGTATTACTTCTAATTTTGGCTGCATTAGTTTTATTTGTGCAAAACCTTTTAAATCTCATGCATTCAAAATTACCCATTTTCTTTCCTGTGATCCTCTCCATCTCTTGTTTGGTCTTAAACTCTTTATACAGAAATCTGCCAGGTACATTTCCCTATACTCCCCTAGTTCACTTAAAATATCACCCTTTATGTCTAAATCATTTATTAATTTTGAACTTGATGAAATATTGATCTATGCCTAGTTTCTTCTAAGCTACTTTTCTTCTTTTTCTTTTTGGAGGGCAATTGGGGTTAAGCGACTTGCCCAAGGTCACATGGCTAGTTTATGTGTTAAGTGTCTGAGGCCACAATTGAACTCAGGTCCTCCTGACTCCAGGGCCAGTGCTCTATTCACTGTGCCACCTAGCTGCCCCAGGCTACTTTTCTTCTAAACTTCTAGACTGCTAAACCAGTTTTCCCAGCAAATTTTTCAAATAATGAGTTCTTGTTTCCAAAGCTTGCATTTTTGGGTTCATCAAATAGCAGATTAGTGTGGTCATTCACTGCTATGTATTGTGTACCTAATCTATTGCACTGATTCACTTCTCTATTTCTTAGTCAGTAAGATATTGTTTTGATGATTACCCCCTTTACAATATAGTTTCAAAACTATTATTCTGTTTTCCTTCACATTTTAAAAATTGAGTCCTTGATATCCTTGACCTGTTCTTCCAGATGAATTTTTAAAATAATTTTTTTCTAGCTCTATAAATTATTTCTTCAGCAATTTGATTGGTATGGCATTGAAAATGTAAATTAACAGTTAGTATTGACATTTTTATTATCTTGGCTTAGCCTACCCACAAGCCCCTTATTGTTTCTCCAATTGTTTATCTCTGTCTTTGTGTAAGGAGTGTTTTATAACTATGTTCCTATAGTCTCTGAATTTGTCTTGGCAGGTAGACTTGTAAGTATTTTTATATTGTCTGTAGTTATTTTAAATATCACTTGCTACTAGTTTTTGTTAGTAGCATATAGAGGTGCTAATAATTTATGTGACTGTTTTTTATCCTGCAGCATTGCTAAAGATGTTCAGTTTCAACTAGTTTTTTTTTATTCTCTATGCTTTTCTAATTATACCATCATATCATATGCAAAGGGTGATAGTTTTGTCTCTTCATTGTCTATTTTTATTCCTTCAATTTCTTTTTCTTGTTTTATTGCTATAGCTAGCATTTCTAATGCAATTTTGAATAATGGTGGTAATAATGGACATCCTTGCTTCACCCTTGATCTTGGGAAGGTTTCTAGCTCATCTTCATTACAGATAATGCTTGCTGATGGTTTTAGATAAGTACTACTTATCATTTTAAGAAAGATTCCAGTTATTCCTATGCTTTCTAATGGTTTTAATAGAAATGGATGTTATATTTTGTCAGTCTTTTTCTGCATTTATGGTTGTTTTTATTAAGGTCAATTATACTTACAGTTTTCCTAATATTGAACCATATATAATATAGTCAATTATGCTGATAACCAACCCTGCCTTCCTGGTATAAATCCTACCTGGCCAAAGTGTATAATTTTTGTTATGTAATACCTTGCTAGCATTTCATATAAAATTTTTGCATCAATATTCATTAAGGGAATTGCTCTGTAGTTTTATTTCTCTGTTTTTGTTCTCCCCAGGTTAGGCATCAAAACCACATTTGTGTCATAAAAGGAATTTGGTAGGATTTCTTGCTTGCCTATTTTCCCAAATAGTAAATATAGTATTGTAATTAATTGTTCCTTAATTGTTTGGTAGATTTCACTTGTAAATCCATCTGGTTATGGAGATTTTTTTCTTAGGGAGCTCATTGATGCTTCATTTAATTTCCTTTTCTAAGATACAGCTATTTAAGTATTCTATTTTCTCTTCTGATAATCTGGGCGGTTTATATTTTTGTAAATATTCATTTGTTTCACCTAGATTATCAGTTTTAATGACATATAAATGGACAAAATAATTCCTAATTGTTTTAATATAATTTTCATTGGTGGTTCATTTACCCCTTCATCTTTTCATACTGGTAATTTGGTTTTCTCTTTTTTAAAAAATCCGGTTTTCAGGATTTCTATTTTATTTTTTAATTAGGGATTTTTAATTTGTTCTTTTCCCAGTTTCTTTAGTTATATACTTAATTCATTGATCTGTTTTTTCTGTATTTCATTGATGCACACATTTAGACATACACATTTTCCTTTAAGTATTGCTTTGGTTGCTTCCCAAACATTTAGAATGTTTTCTCATGGTTGTCATTCTCTTTTAATAAAATTATTGATTATTTTTATGATTTGTTCTTTGACTCACTTATTCTTTAGAATTAGGTTACATAACTTCCAATTAATTTTAAATCTCTGCTTCTGTGGCCCTTTACTGAATGTAATTTTCACTATATTATAGTCCCAAATGGATGCATATAATATTTCTTTTTTTTCTATATTTGGTTGTTAGGTCTTTATGCCCTAATACTTGGTCATTTTTTGAAGGTGCCATGTATAGTTGAGAAAAATATATGTTCCTTTTTATTCCCATTTAATTTTCTCCAGAGGCCTATCATAGCTAACTTTTCTATGATTCTATTCATCTCAATAACTTATTTCTTATTTATTTTATAGTTAGGTTTATCTAGCTCTGAGAGGGAAAAGTTCAGATCATTCACTAGTAGAGTTTTACTCTCTATTCCCTCTTCTGATTTCTTGAACTTTTCCTTTAAGAATTTGGAAGCTTTGCCATTTGGTACACATGTGTTTAGTATTGTTGGTACTCCATTGTCTATGGTACCTCTCAGCAAGATGTAGTTTTCCTACTTATTTCTTTTAATTGTGTCTATTTTTGCTTTTGTTTTGTCTGAGATCATGTCTGCTACCCTTGCCTTTTTCACTTCAGATAAAGAATAATGAATTCTGTTCTAGTTCCTTATTTTAAGTTTGCATTTCTCTGTTTCAAATGTTTCTTGTAAAGAACATATTGTTGGATTCTGGTTTCTAATTCATTATGATATTCACTTCCATTTTATGAGTAAATTCACTCCATTTACAGTCACACTTATAATTACTAACTGTTCATTGCCCTTTATCCTGTTTTCTTCTGTTTATCCTTATTTCCCTCTTTTTATGCTTTCCTTTCTCTAAATACTGTTTTATTCCTGATGTTGCCTCCCTTTATATATCATCCCTTATCTCATTCCCCTTTTCTCGTATCTCTTTCTTTTCCTCCTTCATTCTTGGGTGTGATGTATTTCTATGCCCAGCTCATTGATTTTTGGAAGGGAATATTGGGAGAGCTTGGCTGAGTGATTCCTCTGTTCTGTCATCTTTTCTCTGCCCTTTTAGATTCTTGAGGCTGTTTATCCTTTATATATCTTGTTTGCCCTCAGCTTCTGATGCACATACATTAGCTACTGCTTTTCTGGGGACACTGCTATTGTCACTGGTAGGAAGTCCAAATCTTCTCACCTTTCCAAAGTTATAAGATTTTCTTCTTGGTTTCCTCAAGTCTTCTTCTGAGCTTCTTTACCTATCTCCCTTTGATGATCTTTGGTACAGGCATAAGGAATCTGCCTCAACATACATGTGTGTTTGTGTTGAAGAGGCAGATATATATTTGTAATTCTCATTTGTACAAGCTCTGGTTCAGGTGCCTTAAAATTGGCTTCATTACTTGAATCTTTGTATGCTTTCTGTTTTCCTAGTTCATAGCTGATGATATATCCTGTAGCTTGTGTCTGGCATTTCCAAATAAAAATTCTTCCCACTCACCTCCAAATAAATTTTTTCAAGTATTTATAGTTATCAAGTGTAATTAAAATGAGACTCATTCTGTTTATTTCCTGCAGATAAAATTTGGATTACTGATATAAGACCTGGAAAGGACCTGAGAGATCAAGTCCTGCCCTCCTAAGTTTAAAAGTTAGGAAAATGTCAAAAGTCAAGTGTCTTACCCAAGGTCATTACGTAGTAATAGAAAATAGAAAATATTATATATATAATTAATAATTTTATATAATATTATTATATAAATTATATAAATTTAATAATATTATATATAATATATATTATATATATAATATAAAATAGAAAAGCTAGGATTCAAACTCATGTTCCCTTTCTCCAAATCCACTGTACTTTTCATTGTGCAATGCTCCTAGAAGAAGACTTTTACTGCTTCCTTGGATTCTTGATGTTCTCTCTATCCTCAAGTTATCCTTTATTTTTCTCATAACAATAACTCACACATATGGAAAGCTTTAACATTTACAAAGCAATTTATACACATCACCTCCCTTAGAGCCTCATAGTGTAGATATGATTATTCTAATTTTTAAAATGAAGAAGCTGAGTGTTAAAGATGTTGAATGACTTTTTCAAGGTCACACAGAGAAGGTTGGAGGTGGACTTTGAATCCAGGTCTTCCTGACATTAATTCTACTATGCTATCCATTATACAACTTTACTTTTTATGTAACTAGCAAAAGTATTTATTAAGCATTTTCTCTGTGCTAAACACCAATCTTCTTCTTCTTGTTCTTGTTCTTGTTCTTGTTCTTGTTCTTGTTCTTGTTCTTGTTCTTGTTCTTGTTCTTGTTCTTGTTCTTGTTCTTCTTCTTCTTCTTCTTCTTCTTCTTCTTCTTCTTCTTCTTCTTCTTCTTCTTCTTCTTCTTCTCCTTTTTCTTCTCCTGCTTCTGCTTCTGCTTTTTCTTCTGCTTCTCCTCCTCCTCTTCCCCCTTCTCCTGTCTTTTAATTACTAGTCCCTAGCACACTGGCACATGCTTAATTGGTGCTTAATAAATACTTGTTAAGTTGAATTAGATCATCCTCTGGCTCCTAGACATAGAAGTCCAAACCTGAAAATGTCTTATAGCAGGGGGAATTGAGGCAATGTAGAAGCCCAGGACAAAATAATTAGTATACCCACTGGAGTACCCCCAGCAGGGTTTTAATATTCTAAGAGAGACCTCATTTTGTGTTCTCAAGCAAAGGAAAGCCCTGAGCAGTAACAACTCACGGTTACAATTTGTAATTGCTTTCTTCCCAATCACACTATTAGGTATGCAGTGCAAACTTTGCTTCCATTTTACAGAGGTGTTAAATAACTTTTTGTATTTACCATAACTGGTAGGTATGGGAGGGAAGATTCAAAATGAGGTTTCAACTCCTGGTATAGTGTATTTTCCAATATGCCTTGTTCCCTTTCATTAAACCATGTTTCTCCACCAGTTTCTTATTAAAATGAGTCAGTAATGAAAAACATTAATGTACCAAATATTCTGATTTTCATGTGCTGAATAGAAGATTTGTATAATACCTTGGGAATATGCCAGAGGACAATGTAACAATCCAATACAATAGAGATGGATTCAGGACACCCCTGTTTTGATCAGTTCACTCTATTCTATAACTTCTCTCTGTCTTTTCTAAAGGGACAATCTTTCTAGTTTGCCTCCTTGGTAAAATGAAATTCCAGCTTCTGACCAGCACATGTTATAATTGGTAAGTTCTGGTAACTTAATATTATAGAAATCTATATCTATATCTTCATTTCCATCAGTTCTCCAGAAAGCAAAGGGAAGTTTGCCAAAAGGAAAAGCTTATGTGCTTGTCATTTGCTACCTTTGAAAGCTATAACAGTTTTAGAAAAATAATTAATTTAGGAAACATTTTCCCTAATAAATAACCCCTCTAAGTTTATTAATAGAATCTTAGATATTGACTTTATATGACATTAATGTTCAATGTTCAAGGTTGTATGCAACATATTCAATCAGTAGAAAATACAGGTCAAATTCTATTATCTTATGAGAATTTTCTTGTATTTTCCATTGTGTTTGTTGAATTGAATGTTACTTTAAGCAATAGTTTGGGTGAGACTTAGAAATCTTTTTGTTATGTAGGGACTTTCTGAAAACATTATTTTTTGAAATAAGATTTTACATGCAGAGACAAATTCTGATAAAAACTCTCCATTAAAAAAAAGTCCAATAGCTTTCACTGTTTTTTTTTATTATCAAATTAGATTGACTACTAGCTAATACAATAAATTATATAGAACTAATGCTTAAGAAAACAAACAAAAATGATTCTATTTAAAGTCAATTCTGTGATCACTAATGTGCAACTAATTTTTTGTATGAATTAACTAGAGTGTAATTTGATGATAGAGGAACATCATCATATATGAATTGATAGTACTTTGCTTATAAAAGCTTGCAAAAATAACCAATGACTTGCTCATCCAAGGCAAAAATCAGTTTATGTCAAGGCAAGTGGAAAACTTGCCATTTCATTTTAATACCAGTTTATCCATATGAGGAGGCAGCCTAATATTAAAAAGATATGCTAATACTAAATTTTTCATACTTGTTTATCATTCTCTATGCTGTATCTCTGTGATTATGAGCAAGGATTGTGTGTGTGTGTGTGTGTGTGTGTGTGTGTGTGTGTGTGTGTGTGTGT
>NW_027186296.1:60632798-60691000 GCF_028583685.1 Petaurus breviceps papuanus | reverse complement strand
TGTGTGTGTGTGTGTGTGTGTGTGTGTGTGTGTGTGTGTGTGTGTGTACATGGTAAGTGAGATTACTCAGGCAGGCAACAAGCATGTATAAACTGCTCACTTTGTGTCAGGCACTCTGCTAAGTGCTAGGGATATGAAGAAAGGTAAAGTTAGTATTTACCTCAAGGAGTTCACATTCTAATGAGGGGAAACAGCATATAAATAATAATGTACACATAAAATTATCTATCCATCTATCTATCTATCTATCATCTATCCATCTATCTATCTATCTATCTATCTATCTATCTATCTATCTATCATCTATCTATCTATCTATCATCTATCTATCTATCTATCTATCTATCTATCTATCATCTATCTATCTATCTATCTATCTATCATCTATCTATCTATCTATCTATCTATCTATCTATCTATCTATCTATCTATCTATCTATCTATCATCTATCTATCTATGTCTATCATCATTCGCCTATACATGGGAAGTAATCTCAGAAGCATTGGGGTTGGGGAAAGGCCTTTTGTGGAAGGTTGAATTTGAAAGGAGTCTTGCAGGAAGCCAAAGGGAAGCCAGAAAGTGGAAGAGAGGAGGGAGAACATTATAGTCAAGAGCCAGCAAAAATCGACATTTGCCTCCTAAATCATACTTCAAATGCTTCACCATACCACTGTCCCTGCAATTTGCAGTGAAGTTGGCCTCTGGACCATTCCAAGAATGACCCTACATTTCTCCACTCTGCTGTCCCCCCCATACCTGAAACACATGTCCTCCTCTCTTCCACCTCCTGGCTTCTCTTTGGCTTCTTGCAGAAAATAAAATCTCATCTTTTACTAAAACTTTCCTCATCCTCTATCAAAGATAGTACTTTCCCTCTGTTAATTATTTCCTATGTATTCTTATATTGCTTGCTTTGTGTGTATTTATTTGCATGTTGTTTCCCCCATTAGATTGTAAACTCCTTGAGGGTGGGGGATTGTCTTTTGCTTCTTTTTGTAGGCACTTAATAAATGTTTATTGATTGATACCTCTTTAACACAACAGAGACTAATGAACTTTATAAATTCTTTTAGATTTAGTGACTTGCAGAACAGCATATTAAGATAACCACCTTAATTTCTTTTTTGTTTCTTGATATGAAGCCTCAATACTGATTTCTGTCATTACCCATACATACGCATAAATTATTGCCTCTAACCTGTTATCAATCTTCCTCCTCCCTCATTGGCTCCCTATCTATGGTCAGTATCATTTTATTCTCTCTTGACATCACCAACTCCATGTCTTTCATCTTGCAGAATCAGTGGTCTTTTTAAACTTCTAGAAGTTCAGTGGTACTTACTGATTTTTTGCCTGATAATTTTCTCTGCCCCCAGCTGTTTTGGTTAGGTTTAGTGAATTCAAAGAATTCACACAGACAAATGATCACTTTATTCTGACTAAAGGGTTTATCCAAAGCAATTAATAGACATTCTCATAGAAATAAAAAAGACAGTTTGCTTTCTGAGTCTCAATGGTAAAGCCATCCTCAGGTTCCTGCTTTGTTTTGGACTAGAGGAATAATGCTCAATGGTTAAACCCTAGACAATCAACTTGGGTCAACCAGTTTGGTTCAGAATGGTCTGTGAATGTTAGGGGATTATGTAATTGTACAGAGATAGATGAAGGGAGAAGGAACAGGTTACAAATATACCAGTCTTAAAATAAACAGGTTGTTTTTTTTTCAAATTAGGATTCCTTTCCCTCTTTTTTCCTCTTTATTTATTTTTAGCATAATCTATTTTAAGGTCACTCTATTCCAGTCAACTTTCTTCCCACCCCTCTCATGCTCCGCCCCCCTCTTGTTACTTTTCCTCATTTTGCTTAACTTATTAACTTCTTTTTCTTTCTTCCTTTTATCTCCTCTCCCCTTGCCCAGTTAAGTAGTAGAGTAATACTTTCCTTTATCTACTGCCCTTTTTTTTTGGAGGGGCAACTGTGGTTGACGCCCAGGGTCACATGGATAGTTTTGTGTCAAGTGTCTGAGGCTGGATTTGAACTCAGGTCCTCCTGTCTCCAGGGCTGGTGCTCTATTCATGGTGCCACCTAGCCTCCCCATCTACTGCCCTTTCAACTTGTATTATTTGTCAGTTTTAAAATTTCATTTTCTGTACCTTTTTCTAAAAATGTTTCTTTCATTTTCATTATTTATCTTCCTCTTCTGGTCTGTTCTGGATGTCTTATTCTTTGATAAGTGACATTTATACTTATTTATTCCTTTAGTCTCTATATTTCTCAAGGGATTGAAACTTCTAAGGTCTTTATTTTGAGGTTTAGTACATCATGTGTCAGGCTTTTCTTTTTTTCACCATGCCTCTTTGACTCTTTTTTCACCCTTGAGAAAGAAATTTCTTGATGTTTTCTGTTACTATTTTGTAGTAGTGGTTGTTTTTGTTGCTATTAAGCCCATAGGCATCTTTCTCTTTTTAATTTTTTCCTCTTTCCCCCCCCCTGTGGTAATTTATCTCATTTATCTGTCCCTTCATGGGTTTCTGAATTTGTTTACCTTTCTTGTATTTTGGTTGTTTGGGGTGTTTGAAAAGTAGACAATTGTTCAGATCTGGTTTTCCTTATAGGAATGCTCTAAAAGCCTGTTTTTATTGATCTCCATCTTTCTTTCATTAGTTATTAAACACAGATTTTCAGGTTTGCTGAGTATGTCCCCTTGGTTTGCCATTTTGCTCTTTGGAAAACTCTATGTATTCCTTTGTGTGGTTTCTGAATATTCTAATGTTATTCAAATTTTCTTTCCTTTATATTTGAAATTCTTTTCCCTGGTTACTTGTAAAATCTGTTTGTTATTGGAATTATTCAACTTAACTACTGTGTGTCTTGGATTTTTCAGCATTTTTTTTTCTGAATTCATTCTGTGGATTCTTTCAATTGGTAGGTTTTATCCCCCTGTGTTTAGGAGTTCTGGACATTTTTCTTGCATGATGATATTAGGTTTTTGCTTTATGTTTTTCTGGAAAATCTATAATCCTTAAGATGTCTCTATGAATCCTGTGTTTGAGATCAGTATGCTTTGCTTATATGGAGATTATATTTTCTTTTTAACATCATAGGTTTTTACTTCTCTTTTCCAGATTCTTTTTCACTTCTGTGTAGTTACATTACCTTCCATCCCCACTAATTAGCCCTTTGTGGCTAAACTCTTTTTTAAGAGTTATGAAGATTATAAGACTATAATTATAAGAATTGTGAAGAGTTAAATTTAAGCTTGATGTCAGGAAAAACTTTCTTATTGTTAGGTGTTCAAAATTGGCATGGGTTATCTCAGAGGCTAGTGGGTTTCATTTCACTTGAGGTCTTCAAAAAAAGACTCAATGACTTGGCATAGTATAGAGGGGATTCTTATTCAGGTACAGTATGGAAGAGATGGCTTCTGATGTTCTTTGCAACTCTGGGGTTCTAGGACATGCCAATACTTAATTTATTAGATTCTAGAAGGCTGGAGGCATGTTAACCAAAACAAGGGTGTAACGAGGTATTTATAATGTTCAAACTGCGTATGGAAGACCATTTCATAATCTTCCCTTGGTCCTAATGAGTAAATTAGTGCACATGAAGGGGATGTCCCTAAGAGGTCTGCGGGTTAGACCTATGTTGTAAATGTGTCTCCCTAATTCTGACTGAAGACTTCCATCAAGTCCTGATACATAGCAGGAATTCTTCCCTTTTGCTCTTGAAGGAAATGACTATAAGCATATTTTTACATTAAAAAGGGACTTCTCATTTCTGGAATGACTCTAAGAAATACAGTGACATGAAATCCATCCATCAATCAGTTTTTAGGCACTGTCTTTGGGCCTAAATGGTGCCCCAAGTTCTCTTAATTCCATGGGCAACCATTATATGAATGCTACTTTTTCCTTCCAGACCCTGCTTGTCAACCAGTATCCTTCAGACTAAGGTTTTAGCAAATTGCCTTTAATTAAGAGGTTTCTTTCCAAATTGTCTAACCCAGTGCCCAATATCACTGCAATAGAATCAAAGACCCCTTCCTGATCTTATCACTTTGACTAGTAAATGGAGGATGGATTGGAGTGGGGAAAGGAAATTTAGTAGGTTTCCTTATATTATTTCAAATTGTTCTCTGTAACAGTTAAACCAAAATTCATAGCTCCTTTCATCTGTTTTTATCCCTGTCTGACTTTCTACTTGTTCCCAATTGAATTGCATCTATTTTATATTGTCTTGTGCACAACTGCTTCTTCCTTATCTTCCCAAGTTCACTTTCTCCTTATCTCACCCAGTATCTAGATCGTTAAGCTGAACAGTAGGATCTACTATAGTCAAGTTGGCAGGAACCAAATGCCCTACTAGTCCATCCTCTAATGCCTTATTTCAGTCCTTTTAAAAAATTTTCTCTTCCTCCTCCTTTCCCCCCTCCCCCTCCTCCTCTCCTTCCCTCTTTCCCTTCCTGCCCCTTCTCTAAACTTCTTTATTTCTTTTGAGGACTCCACCATCTTTCCAGTCACCAACGTACATTTGTTATCAACTTACTGAGTTGCCCAATCAATCTGAGGTTATTTGGTGTGGACCTTCATCTAGAGACATCTGAAGGGCACCTTCTGTGGAGTGGCTATCTGCACTATTTCTTTACTGCTACAACACCTGACAAATAATGGGGTTGTCATGCTCCAATGATCCCATGGGCTAAAGTGAGGGAGGAAGAAGGTATTCTGTTTCTTTTTCACCATACATACACAAGGATACATACATATATACATATAAAATCTATATTATATGTAATCATATGATAAATGTATATATATGTGTGTATATGTTATATTTAGTATCCAAAATTTTTGGCACAGTTTTAAATTTTAATAACCTATAACTGTACTAAGACTTTTGAGACACCCTACATGTTCATTCAATACATGACTGACATCATGCTTTATGTGATTAAATTTGTTGATAAACTGGAGAATAGCTAACACCTGGATGAGAGAATTTAGATTAAAAATATATTGCCAGGATAGACCCAAATCAGATGAAATTTAATATGAACAAGTGTGAAGTCTTATGCCTGGGTTTAAGAGACTAGTTGTACAAATAGAGGATGCCTGGGGATGTGTGCTTTACTGAAAATTCATGTGAAAAAGTCTAGACATTTTAGTGAAGTACACACTGAAAATCTGAAAACAGTATATGCCATGGTAGCAAATAAATGAGTGAAATCTGAGGCTGTATTAATAAGTGCAACGTATCCTGAATGAAGAACTTGATAGTCATCCTATACTGATCCCTAGACAGACCACTTCTGAAATATTGCATTCAGTTCTGGGTGTCATAGTTCAGAAAAGAAATTAACCAACAGAGAATATCCCAAGTAGTATGCTGAGTTTGAAACGATGTCATATGATGGCCTTTTGAAGAAACTGGTGATGTTTATGTTATTATCGTTACTACTATTAGCAGATTTTATATAGTACTTAAGGTTAAAAAGTAAATATAATCTCATTTTATCCTTGTGACAACATTGGTAGGCAGGTGCTATGGTTATCCTTATTTTATAGATAAGGAAATCAAGGCAGATTGAGATTGAGTGACTTGCCCAAGGTCACATAACAAATAAATATCCAAGGTTGGATTTAAACTCTGGTCTTTCTGACTCCAGGTCCAGCACTTTCTCCACTATACCATGTAAGTTAAAGATTGCTAGAACTAGTACCCAGGTTGCCCACATTTCAAACTAGTTATTCATATAATTCACATGTAAAGAAGCCTCCAGGACAGGAAAAGAACAAGGAAGTCTATTTCCATGTGAATGCAGGAGAAGGAATGACATTTAAAATTTTGCTATCCCTGATGACACCTTGTAAACAAAGTGAATAGCAAATAAATATTCTTAAATGAATTAGCTGAATATATTAGTGTGGCACATTTACTATAGGTTACTTTATCTAAAGGTCTAAAAAACACAGTTGGAAACATGGACTGCCATACAGTTCTTGACAAGCTCAACTAGGGAATGGACAGCTTCATACATAATGAAAAAAATATTTCTCAATGGCCTATTATTAGTGTCTGAAATTGTGACATTGCTATGGATTTCTTTACATTAATAATGGATTTCTTTACATTAATAGATAATTCTTTATAAGAGATGTCAAGGATTTGCATGCTAAGTCTTTGTCAATCCTAACAAGTCATTGCTAGGTTTATAAGTAGAAATTTGTTTATAAAATAGATTATAACAAGAAAACATGGTGAAAGCAGATTCTGGTAGAAGAGTGGACACTCTGGCCTGAACTGTGTGCTGCAAGATACCGAAGAAGGAACACTGGATTTGGGATCAGATGTTCTGGGTGCCATACTGAGAAAACTATGTTATTTCTCTGAAATGGAAATTCCTCATCTGAAAAATGAAGGGGTTGGGTGAGATAAACTTCTTGTTTTTAAAAATCCTTTAATTCTACAAAGTAACTAAAAGCAAATACAGAATAGCACTAAAAAGAAATTTTATCTACCTTCATGATTTTCCCCTCAGAACTGGATATAACATCAAGAATTCTTAGAACTTTTCTTGTAATCTAAAATATGAACTGTTTTCAGTTACTATATAGTGTCTAGATTTGCAATTCATTATCTCTGGTTCTTCCAACTCTTTCCTCCACACACTCAACACCATGGAAGGCAAGACTATTATTTATATCTTCTATTGGTTAAATAGGGACAAAGAATTGTCTTTATTCCACTTCCCAACTATCACACCTCTTCTCACACCCGTGCTTATCTTATCCTAGGTTGTTAAAGTTCTCTGAGAAATGATATTTTGATCTCGAAGGTAAAGTACCTTTCAACTGATAACGTTGTATGTATAGGACCATTCTGCCTGGCATAGTCCTGGTGGTACTGGCCAACAAGAGGTATAGCCAAGACAGGGCAGGAAGTGATAATGAGCAATCATTTTACACTTCCACTGCAATCAGTTGGTATCTCAGGCTGATTTTTAAGACTTTGAAATAAGGCAACATAACTCAATCAAATGTTAGGATAGGCTACTATCAATAGGAAACTCATAACCTCATCCTAAAAAAGGGGGATTAGAAGGAGATTCTTCTCATTAAACCTGATTGTTTTACCCCAATGCATTATTCAAAAGTTGTTATTCTCAACATTAAGTATGAAATATTGTAATGTAATGTAATATAATGTAAAGGCAACTTCCCAAGGTTCAAAATACCAGCATAGGTGCTCTCCATTTTATTCAGTGACAAACCAAGAACAGAGAAGGTCAAAACATGACATCATTCAAAATACAGCATTTACTAAGTGTGATTAAATAATCTCCAAGGACTATCCCACCCCAGGACCTTCCAATCATTCAATCAATTACAAAGTCCCTGGTCTAAATACTTCTCCACCCCTAGGCTATACCTTCATTTAGTTCACCACAAAGCCCCTCTTCTCAAATGGAGATTAGTTTCCAAACATAAGTAAAGTACATTCGTTTGCTCAAACCATAGGACACAAAAAGGTCAAAAATTCCCCACCCCTGGATCACAATTGAATCTACCCCAGAGTTACATCAAGTTTAAGCACAGCACTTAATACTCAAATGGAGGTCTTTTCTTCATCTTGACAGGAGGCAAGTTCTCAGCAATCTTAGTTCCTGGGGAGACAAGGCTTAGCAAGGCCACAAGATACGTTGCTAGTCCCTCCATTAATTCATCCTCTGTCTGTAGAACAGTCCTAGAACCCCTGAAAACATTAGCAAAACCCTCTCCTAGGATTTCTGTAAACATACAGCAAGAGAATCCTTCTTCAGGGCTTCTGAACCAACAGAAAGGTTCCCAGACCCCTGCAACAACAGCACTGTCCTTCACCAGTGGACAGTATTCACTCTGTCTGCAGGATAGTCTCCAGACCCCTGCAACAATAGCACTGTCCTTCACCAGTGGACAGTATTCACTCTCTGTCTGCAGGACAGTCTCAGGGCTTCTTAACCAAAAGCCAGGTTCCAGGACTTCTTCAACAACAGGACTGTCTTTCACCAGTGGACAAATCTGGCAAAAGAACATCAAAACAGACAAAGTACCAGCAAAACAGCCATGTCTCCTCAGTCCTTGGCAGCTCAGGGGGCAGGTCTCAAAAGTCCAGGGCAATTCAAAGCGGCCACCAGCAATTCTCTTAGTCTCTCTCTCTGCCTCCACGTGGGTGCTGCTTCCAAAACGTCTTCCACCTCTCTCTTGTGACTCCAAATCTATGTCACCAGCTCCTCCCAGTTCAGGACTTTCTTTTCACATCAACAAGTCCATCCCACAGGTGGGATTAACAAGCTCTGGGTTTTAACACAATCAATTTGAAAACCAAGCCAATACAGGGGGAATCTTTAAATGCCATTACTATCACAAATATATAGGAGGGGATATTGTGATTGGCTCCAGGATGAGCAGAATGGAAACTATACAGAGATATTTATGGTAGGTTAGACATTGGAGCTGATATTGGAGCTCTTAATATGGAATGTGGCTAAAACTCAGGTGACATGTTTCCAAATTTCTGGACAATTTAGAATGGGATATCCTAATGGGTAAAGGTTTAAGAAGGAAAATGGTTGCTTTTGACCTAAAATAATTTTAGAAAACCTTTGCTATAAATATTGTCTGTAGTTTCCCTGTTTAGCTACAAATTTGTTTGGTTTTGTCATTTTCCACATTTCCCAGCTGCTACTTGGCCTCCATCAAGTGATGCCCTTACAAATGAGAAGAGTTATCTTTTCAAATATGTTTTTAAAAGAAATTAGAACAATCACATTTCCTGTTCTTGGAGGGGGAGGAGTGTGCTTGGCAATATTCAATGAGTCTGGTTGAGCTCAGATCAAATTTCAGGCAGTCAGATTCATGCAATGCCCTAATTAAGATGAACAGATATTGTCAGCCAGTCTGTTTAATTAGCTTCCCATCTGGTAAAATCATGTTTTTGAGCAGTATCTGCTTTTGCTTTGCATGGGAAATGGCTAAAATCGGCCATATCATGGGTAACTGGCTGAAAGAAAGTCTTACCTTGCAAAGCAAAACTTGGGTGCTATTATTCACCCTTAAGTCTAATTGGATGTGAATGTTTGTTGAATGAATGTTTGTTCAATGTGCAAATCTCACCTTAAGTGTCCTCAGAGTTTAAAATCTTTTTTTGCCCCTTGTGATTCACTGAGCTGAAAGCGTTATGAGTATCGATGCAAAGACAGAAGATGAGAAATAGCTAGGTCTGAAATACTCATCTTAGACCAGTATTTTCACTTATTCAGAGCAGTTTTCTGTTTTTGACAGTATCAACAAAGGACATTTGTGAAAGAGCAAAGCAGCTCTCTTTCAATAACTACCTATAAATACATCATGATCATGTCATTCAGTACCTGATAGTGCATGTGTGACACACAGTATGTGTTTAATAAATATTTATAGACATTCATATCTAAGACTCATAATACCACATGTGATTACAGTATTTAACAAAATCAGAGGCAACCCAGTAGATAGAGCACTGGGGACATACCTTTGATATGAAGGCGTTAAGGCCCTGATATTGACAAGAAGAATAATTAAATATATTATAATTGACAGCAAGATAAAATAGAAAGAACAGTGGATTTTCCACCTCTGACCCTGCTTAAGTTTAAGGTCACCTAAATTCTTATGAAATCAGAGGTCCTGTTAAAAACAAACAGGTTCCAATAATACCAGTAGTACAGTTAATGACAGGTCAGTGTTGTAAAGGCTTTTTTGGCAATGGATAATAGGATACTTGGCAGACTGAGCATCATTAATTAGGCAATTTTGCATGTTTGTTAGCATGTCTAAAATTTAAGAAGACAAGCAAACATGTGGATTTAAGAAGAATTTTTTTTAGCACAGTACAAACATGTAAGTGCATCAAAATAACTTCTATAAGTTTAATACATAATTCTCAACAATATCTCTAAAGACAGGAGACATGGAAGTATTCCTGAAAAGAAGGTGGAAATACATTACAATCAGTATCTGGCTGAAGTCTAGTGGGACTTTCCACACAAACCTTAGAGAAGAGTGAAAGAGAGAAAGCATACTTCTGTGCCCCAGAGAAAGAAGAAACACCCAGAGGAGAAAGTCCTGTTTTTCTGGCCAAAAGGAAAGAGAAAGAAAGAGAACAGAGTTCTCCAAAGGCTAGCCTTAAACCCTTCCCACTACTTCTATTCTCATCAAGTTTTGTATTATTCCATCTTAGAATCACAGGGACAGACTGTGACATAGACATAAGTTACAGGGATCTCAGAGGTCATCTAGACCAGGGCTGTACTGGAGCCATCTCTAATAGCCTCATGAGAGCTGATTATTAAATTTTCAATGTGAGCATTAACACCTTGGGGATTGGCAAATGCTGCAAATCTGTGCACAAATGATCATTTTGTTGATTATCTAAACTTAAGAAATTTTTGGGAAAAATAATAATCTAGATGAAACTTAAAAGTATGATGGGTACATTCCCCCTTCCCCCAAGAGCTGTTTGTTAAAATTTAACAGTACCTTTCTAATTCTAGACCAGCCCCTCATTGTATAGATGAGGAAACCTAGGCCAAGAGAGGTTGTGACTTACATTTAACCTCACATAGGGAGTAAATGGAAAAGCTAGGATTGGAACCACCTGCTCCTTCATCACCAAATCCATGTTTGACTATACATATTTTTAAGAAGAGCTTAGTTTTCCTTTCTTTTTTAACTGGGTTGGGGTGGATAATGGGGAGGTAGGAGGGAAAGAAGGCAGATTTTTCAATCAAATAAAAGATAAAATTTAATTCCTCCTCCCCAAAAAAAGTCATATTTCTTTCCACAGTACTATACTTCCTTTCTTGCTCAGATATAGCTCTGTTTACCTCTTTCCTCTTGAGGATTTGAGGCAAAAGAATACCTTCTGAATTCCATACTCTTTGTCATTGGCATAGAGGTAGGAGAAAGAATTCCCTTAAAAAAAGAAAAAAAAGGGTGGCCAGGTAGCACAGCAAGTAAGAGCACGGGCTCCAGTGTTGGGATGACCTGGGGATCAAATCTGGGCTTAACCCAGAAATAACTGGCTGTGTAACCTTGAGCAAGTTACTTAACCCCAATTGCTTAAAAAAAAAGTTTAGGGGCGGCCAGGTGGCTCAGCGAGTAAGAGCACTGGCTCCAGTGTTGGAATGACCTGGGGATCGAATCCAGGCTCAGACACTTAGCACCACATCCAGAAATAACTGGCCGTGTAACCTTGAGCAAGTTACTTAACCCCAATTGCTTTAAAAAAAAAAATCAGTTTTAAATAAAGACTGGCCTGTTCTATTAACAGCAGAAAATCACCTCTTCAGTTCAGTCACTTGACTTCTTGCATTTGGACCATTTTCCTGAGATCTCTTGTTCTGCTTACAGTCTATTCCAAACATCTAAAAGATAACTTGTCAATTGTAATTACAATTTTGCCAAGGATGGTTAAGCAGGCTGACTCCTTACAGTGCCTACCTTGCAGGTAATGTATGTAAAGTGCTTTGGAAACCTTCAAGAGACATATAAATGTCAGCTTTTATTATGATCCTTGGTACCTGCTGGGAATGACAGGTAGAGCTCAAACTGTGACATGCTGTGTGGGCTCCAGGCAACCTCTACTTCAGACCACAGAGGATCCTGGAATCTTGCCTGTGGTACAGGGTTCCATGTGCTTGACAACACCAGCTGGCCCTAATTTTCTCTTCTTTCTTGTGTGGGTTGAAGTCAATAACTAAAGAAACTAAAATGAAAAGGCAGCAATGGATAGTGATGGATCAGAAGAAGAAGGACACAATTAGTGTTCTTGTGCTGTTAGCTTTCAAGTTTGTGGTGTGATGTGGGGCAGGAGTCAGGAAAAAGAGATGGCTTCCTACTTGGTTTCTATTCAGATATTGCCAAGACTTCTCAGCATATGGTGCAGTCTCATACTGGCCCAAAGTAGGGTCAACTTGATACAAAAGAATGAATGAAGACCATTTATTAAGCCCTTACTATGTATCAAGCATTATGCTAAATGTTAGAGCTACAAATATGAAAATTGAGACAGAACCTGCCCCCAGGAAGCTTACATCATAATAGAAGAGAAAGCTTCTATTAGGGAGTGCTAGGCAGGGGAAAAAAGTATGTTCTCTATGGAGCAATGAGGTAGTTTATTTAATATGCCCTTTCCAGAGTCAATGGCAGTGTTGATTTAATTATAGTTCTCAGAACAAGAGTTGGAAAGTAAGTGTGTGTATGTTCCATGACATTTTCAGTCTATTAGCTTTGCAAAACTTCTGTGTCATTCTTTTTTTTTATGAGAACAACTCATTCTGGATACTTAGGGTTATTGATCTCTAGAAGAAACCAATGGAACCTTTGTAGTTTTTCAAAAGAAACTTGTCTTTTTCTAGAAACATGCATGCAAGTGTGGATTCATTGTGGTGCAGTAGGTAAATGGACAACTTTAGAGTTAGGAAAACCAAAATTCAAGTTCTGCAGCTGAACAACTATGGGCAAGTCACTTAGCCAACCACTACCTCAGGCAAGTCTCTAAATTATGTTACATAGGCCTTGTCAAACTGGGAGTTCTCCAAATAGAAGAAATCCCATTTCTACATCCTCTTGCTCCCCAGACTTATATTTCTGTAGTTCTTTAAAACTTCCTTCCTTGAAAAACAACTACGACCATGTGAAATAGATAATGTGAGTGTTAATATGATCATGATTCTCCAAATGAGGAAAGAATGTATGGGTGATGAAGGGGCCACCTGGGGTCGATAATGTTGTCTCTCATTTGGTGTCTGGAATGTCTCCTGAGATTCATTAAATTTGAAAATCATGTCTTACAATTTGGTTTGACTTCTAGAGATTGCCAAAAAAAATTCTAGTATTGACTAATGATTGATTGATTATGGAAACCAGACCTCTAATAAGACAGACAAATAGATCATAGTTCAATTTAGAGTAATCAGAATCAAATTCACAGGTTATACTTTTCCTTATGCATATAAAAAACAACATGTATTTAAGTGTCCAAATATTTATTAGTGTGTAAATAACTATATTAGCTGCCCCTTTCTTTCCCTAGATTTATTATCTTATTGGAATAGGGAACCCATGGTGAGAAACCTCCTTCTATACATTATCAGTCCATTTGTGACTTCTTGTTCTTGAACATTTCCTGGAGGCACTGTTAGGTTAAATGGCTTGTCATGGGTCACACAAACAGTAAGTATCAGAGATGGGATTTGAATTCAGTTTTTCTGATTCTAAGGCCTATTTTTTTCTGTTATTTCATGCTACCTCTGTGCTAGGCACTTTAGGGCAGTGATATCAAACTCAAGTAGAAGCAACGACTATTAAACTGTACATGAGGATCCCTGTGGGTCACATTTTGACATAGTTTTAAAATGTAATATTTTCTATGTTTTATTGAATTTTTATTTCTTTTGTTAAATTTCTCCCAATTACATTTTAGTCTGGTTTAAGCTATACTCAGGAGAGTTGCAGGCCTTATGCAACCCCTTGACCCACTATTTGAGTCTCCTTTAGGAAAGGTAAGTACAAATAAAGCAGAGTAGCTATCCTGTGCTAGCGCCAAGGTTCTTAAAATATTGCTAACCGAGAAATAGCAGTGTCTGTTGTAAGTGAGTAAGCAGGCAGCAGTTCTCAGCAGCTCTTAGTAACCTTTTTCCCTTGCAGCCCCTGACTGACAGAAAATGACTCATAAGGTTCACTTTGGAGGCTGCTGGGCTAATATTGACAAAACAGCAGCCCTGGTCTCAGAATACTTTTTACCTGGTAATGAAAAGAAGGGAATTTGCCAACTATATTCTGTTTAACTTAATTATTCTGACCACAACCCTCTTTGCTCAATAGGAAAGGGAAAGGATTCTAAGTGATTGTTTTTAAGCTTTACCCACCGCATAGGAACTGGGAAATGAGGAATTTCAGTATTTACTTTAGACCAGTGAGTCAGGCTTGTCCTGCAAAATATACCTTATTCAAGTGGCCAGAAGAAAGCTCTGCTCACAGCGGGACTGAATGAACATTTGCTCATTGATCCTCGTCAGGGATACAATATGCTTTCTGGATTTCATTGGTTCAGGGGTTTAGAGGTGGACAGTCCCTCAGAGGTCATCTAAGGTACTGCTGATGTTCACTGATTTTCTGTCTAAACAAAGCTAAAAGTAAGACAGGACCAGAGGAGAAGATGTAAGCTCTAATGATGGTATTGTCAGGGACTGTTTGTGTATGTTATATCCTCAGTGCTTGGCACATAACACGTACTTAATGAATGCTTTTTCATTCATTCATTTGTTCACTAAGCTGAAAAGGGTTTAACAGGTTACCAAAGCTACTTTACTATCTTGGAAAAGACAAGGTCATTTGAAGTTTGGACCTAAATGTGGCAATCTCTCTGTCCCCTATGCTAATGTCTTTGTGTTTTTGATGTGAGTGAATCATGAGAAATAGAATTCCCTGGGTGGCTAAGTGGCACATTGAATAGAGCACCGGCCCTGGAGTCAGGAGGACCTGAGTTCAAATGTGGCCTCAGACACTTAAGACAAAACTAGCCATGTGACCTTGGGCAAGTCACTTAACCCCAACTGCCCTACCTTCCCCCTCCAAAAGGCAAAAAAAGATATGTAATTCCATTAAGACCAATCAATAAACATTTATTAAGTGCTTACTATGTGAAAGGCACTGTGCTAACTTCTGGGCGTACAAAAAAAGGTAGAAGACAGTTTTAGTCCTCAAAGAGCTTTCAATTGAATGGATTGTCAGTAGTGCTTCTGTAGTAATAGCTGCTTGACTCACCCTGGCCAAGTTCATCCATGACAACTTTAGAATTATTGAAGTGGTCATGATTATAGCACATGGTAGGATTGCTTTGGGGCAACTGTGTGGTGCAGTAGATAGAGCACTGGGTCTGGAGTCAGGAAGACCTGAGTTCAAATCTAGTCTTAGGCACATACTAGCTATATGACTCTGAGCAAGTCACTTAACTCTATTTGCCTCAGTTTTCTCATATGTAAAATGAGTTTGAGAAGGAAATGACAAACCACTCTAGTATCTGTCAAGAAAATCCCAAAATGGGGTCATGAAAAGCTGGACATAACTGAAAATGAAGCCACCACCACCACCACCAGTACCATCACGACTACCACCACGTGACTTTGCTTTTCTCCCCAGGATAGCAGCTCTTCCTCTTGTAGTGAAATCTCAATTGTAAACCTTAGTCATAACAAATTAATTGATTTCAAGACCTTACACCTGAAGAAGGTACCTGTGCTCTGATTTGTGATAGATCCCCAACCACAAACATTAGGTATTTGCAGGAGGAACCCATAGGGCCCAATTTATAGAAGTATTGCTGTAAGAAAAAAGAACCTCATAAGAAATCCTTCCCATTCCCCAATTAGTGGCTTACACAGTGACAGCCTCATTGTCAGCAAATTTCCACAGCCCAAGGTAACCATCCAAACCAATTAGCAGGCATACACTGGATAAGCTAAGCAGAATGCAGTAAACACTGAAAAACACAAGATCCCAAGCTCTGCCAGTTGTGAAACAAAAGATTAAATGAGCTCTGCAGCCCCATGTGGAGTGACTGATTCCTCCTTATGAAGGCAGCTGTATAGCTCCATGAGTCTGTAGTTGTGTTTGATGTAGCCTTGAATTAAATTTCTACTCAGCAGTACCCCCAGAATTTAATTTGATACACACACTTGTGGTTATTTATGTTTCACTTATTTGGACTCCAAATGACTTTTCAGGTGTGTTATACTGAATGTCTGGTGAGGTCTATGGGAAGCCACAGGAGGAAAGGCTGAATTTTGGACCTATGCCATTCTATCCCACTCCTCTGCCCATACTGGATGGGGAGCCAGAAGACATAGATTCAAATTCTACCACTAACATAGATGAGTTGTATGACATGGGACAAACTACTCTAATTTCTCAGGGTCATCTATTTCTTCATCTGTAACTTGAGTGGGTTGGAAATAATTGTAATATTAACAATAGTAGTAAGAAATGGATATTTCTGGAGATATTTGTTTTACAAAGGACTTAACATACGTGATCTCATTTGATCCTTGTAATTAATCTATGTGGTAGGTGCTAGCATTGTCCTCATTTTACAGATGGGGAAACTGAGGCTTCAAAAAGTTAAGTGACTTGTCCAATATCACACAACTGGTTTAGAGGCAGAATTTGCATTGACTTATTTTTTCTAACTCCAAGTCCAACCATCTCCACTCTCCATTGTACCACAATGCCTCAAATGATTGCTAAGGTCTCATCCAGTTCTAACATGGCAGTTCTTGGTCTTCTTATTTTTCATGCTCATAAGTACAGTACTCTGCAATATATGGTAGTGACAGAGGATTGGCCTTGGAGTCAGAAAGACTTTAATTTAATTTTTACCTTTAACTGATACTAATTGCATGTATTCAATTATCCTTTCTGGGTACCAGACAAAATTTTAAGACTCTAACCTACAGAAGTACAACTGACTCTCTGAAAAAAGAAATGTGTATTAAGACACACTTAGTAGTTTAATCTTAATTGTTAATATTTTTCTCACTGATATTTTATGAAACAAATAAAATAATTAATCAAGCCCTGATTTCTATTCTTAACCAATTTTAGAAGTGAAAATGCTCACACTGAAAATTTAACAACCGGCTTTTTCCAGCCCAAAGGAGCAGCACCAGAATGCCCCTACATATAGATTCAATCATAAGTCTGTGCAAAAACAAAACAAAATTTTTTTGTGATACCCATTCTTAACATTCCCAGTCAGGTAAGACTTAGAATGGAACATGACCTGAGCAGATAAGGCAGAGAGGAGAATATAGAAGAAGATGGGGCTTAAACATTTAAGGCATTAATCTTATGTCTGTGAGTAGATTTGCTTTATGAGGCTTTTAGTCTAAAAACCAGGCAATTCAGGTCCAGGGAACAGTGACTGATTGAATGGCCTCATTCATCAGTCCTGTACTCTCTTGATACCTACTGAATACATATTTTGAACATACATCTAATTCTCTTTTTCATTAGAGCTTGAGCTCTGATTTCATTTAGGGATAATTGATTCTTTTCATATATTTCTTTTACATATTTTAACCTTTTGCTTTCCCACAGTTTGAACACAAATAATTCACATGAACCTTTGGAGTGGAGATGTCTCTAAATTTGCACATCTCATTTTTCCTTTGATTTACTGCAAATCTGCTTTGCCCATAGAGTACAGCATTTTCATTGATGAAAGCACACCCTAGTGAGAAGTCCTGTGCCAGTGTCTCTCATGTTTCACAATTGATTCTAAAGTTCTTCACAGAGACCTTGAAAGTGTCCATGCATCACTTCTCCTGACCTCTTTGTGAGGACTCACCTTGTGTGAGTTCTTCATAAAATAGTTTTTTAGGCAAATGTGCATTTGGCATTCAGATAACATGGCCATCCCATCAGAGTTGCACTCTCTGCTATAGAATTTGAATCTTTGGTAGTTCAACTTGAGAAAGGACCTCAGTGTCCTCTACCTTATCTTGATAGGTGATCTTCAGTTTTTCCAGGACAATTCAAATGGAAGTGATTCAGTGTTTTCTGGCATGGTGCTGATATACTCTCCAGGTTTCACAGGCATACAACAATGAGGTCAACACAACAGCTTTGTGGAACTTCAGTGTGCTAGGGACTATCTTTTCTCTCCCATATTTTCCTTCAGAGTCTCTCAAACACTGAGCTAGCTCTGGCAATGTTTATGTCAATCTCATCTGTATGTGCATCCCTGGAAAGTATACTCCCAAGATAAATGAACCTATCCCTGGCATTCAAAATCTCTCCATTTTCTGTAACCTGTAGTTTCACATGTGTGGAACCAGTATTTTGCTGGCTGGTGGAGAACCTTTGTTTTCTTGGTGTTAATTGTTAGGCCAAAATTAGCACAAGCCTTGAAAGTCTGCATTGAGTGCACAATTGTCTGTGAATAAAAAGTTGTGTACCAACTTTCCCACCACTTTAGTCTTAGCTTTTAACCTTTTTATTTTATTTTTTAAAAATTAAATTATTTTTAGTTTATAACATTCATTTCCACAAGATTTCAAGTGCCAAATTTTCTCTCCATCTCTCTCTTCCTCCCACCCCAAGATGGGCATGCATTCTGATTACCCCTTCCCCCAGTTTGCCCTCCACAAAGCTGTTGTGTTGACCTCATTGTTGTATGCCTGTGAAACCTGGAGAGTATATCAGCACCATGCCAGAAAACACTGAATCACTTCCCCCAGTTTGCCCTCCCTTCTATAATGCACCCCCCTTTTATCCCCTTCCCTCATTTTCTTGTAGGGCAAGATAGATTTCTCTACTCCATTGCCTGTATATCTTATTTCCCAGTAGCATGTAAAACAATTTTTAACATATGTTTTTAAAACTTTGTTCTTGTGTTATCCTGATTGTGTTTTTATAATACTCAAATTGTTTCTTCCTGACTGCTTGTAATGTTTTCTGCTTGACCTGGGAACTCTAGAATTTGGCTATAATATTCCTAGGAGTTTTCTTTTTGGGATCTTTTTCAAGAGGCAATTGGTGAATTCTTTCAATTTGTATTTTTCCCTCTGGTTCTAGAATATTAGGGCAGTTTTCTGGATAATTTCTTGAAAGATGATGTCTAGGTTCTTTTTCTGAACATGGCTTTCAGGTAGTTCAGTAATTTTTAAGTTATCTATCCTGGATCTATTTTCTAGGTCAGTGGTTTTTCCAATGAGATATTTCACATTGTTTTCTATTTTTTTCATTCTTTTGTTTTTATTTTATGATTTCTTTTTCATTTTTTCCATTTTTCAAATGCTTTATTAACTTCTGATTTACATCATTCATTTCCACCAGGTTTTGAGTTACAAATTTTCTCCCCGTTTTTCCCCTACCCACCACCCCCAAATAGCAGTTCCACAGGATATCCCCTCCACCAATCTGCTCTCTCCCATATTTTCTCCCATACCCCTTTCAACTTTCCCAGTAGGAGTGTATATATGTCTATATATAAACATTTAATTTTAAAACTTTGAATTCCAGATTCATTCCCTTCCTCCCTTGTCACCCACCCTTATGGGAAAGATAAGCAGTTCAGTATAGGTTGTACATGTGTAGCTAATGCAAAACAGTAACATAGCAGATATATTGTAAAAGACTGACTATATTTCCCTCCCTCCTATGCCACCTCCCACTTGTTCTATTCTCTACTTTGATTCTTTTCAAAAGTGGGTGCTTACAACTTCCCTCCCCCCACAGCCTGCCCTTCCTTTCATCATCCCTCCTCTCATTCCCTTCCACTCTACTCTCCTGTAGGGTGAGATATCCTATTTAGTGTGTATTTCATTCCCTCCCCAAGCCAACTTCAATGAGAATAAGGTTGACCCATTCCCTTTTGCCTTCCTATTCTTCCCCTCCATTGTAAACATTTTCCCTAGCCTCTTCTGTATGAGATAGTTTACCCCATTCTGTCTCTCCCCATCTCCTCTCATTATATTCCTCTCTCACCTCTTAATTTCACCTTTTAAGTATCATCCCTTCTGTAATGGAAATGCAAATTTAAAGATCTTCCCTGCCCTTAGGCCCTTTGATAGGCTTAAGAGACTCTGGGAACCTTCCTTGATTTGAAAATATACTCTGCCTCCTAATAGGCTGAATGTGGTCACATGGAGCCTGTGGCAGGAGGCTTGGTTTTCAGGAATGCCCACACCTTGATGCTGTGTGATTGGGCAGTGGGTCAAGGGGGTGGTTACATTCTCTGACCCAGGAGAAGGCTATATAATCCCTGATGTGAGGCTTTGCTTTGGGGCTCATTTTGAGAAGTGTTCTGTGATTTGATCAGATGAAACTCTGGGAAGCCATTGTTGAGAGCCCTCCGGCTTTGAAAAACCCAGATGTTGATTTGGTATGGATGTAATGGTTGGACAGTTTGGAAACCTGTCTACTTGATCTGTTTCTCCATCTTGATAATTCTGTCTGTATACTCTGAAGTTCAGGGTACTGACCTTTTCCCACTGAACTAGGTGAACAATACATATTTGACTGATTAAAGTAAGCTTGTTAACCCATTTTGAGTTGCTTTCCTTTAGCAAAGCAGATCTAAGAACCTGTGTTGGCAGCCACCCTGGGGACGCTGGGGGTGCTTGCTGCTACACCTTCCTATTAAATTGGTCCTGTGCCCTCTATCTATGTATAACTGTAAACATATATACACACATTCACATATGTATTCATATGCCCATATACCCTCATATATAGACATATATATTTCTATTCCCTTCAACAATTTTCATACTGAGAAAAGTCTCATCAGTTACAATTATTGTTTTTCCATGTAGGAATGTTAGTTCAACTTTAATAAGTTTCTTATGGTTTCTTTTCCCTGTTTACCTTTTCATATTTCTCTTGCTTCTTGTATTTGAATGTCAAATTTTCTATTCAACTCTGTTTTTTTCATCAAGAATGCTTGAAAGTCCTCTATTCCACTGAATGACCATATTTTCCCCTGAAACATGATACTCAGTTTTGCTCGGTAGGTGGTTCTTGGTTTTAATCCCAGCTCCTTTGCTCTCCGGAATATCATGTTTCAAGCCCTTCAGTCCCTCAGTGTAAAGCTGCCAGATCTTGTGTTATCCTGATTGTGTTTCCACAGTATTCAAATTGTTTCTTCTTGGCTGTTTGTAATATTTTTTCCTTGAACTGGGAATTCCAGAACCTGGGTATAATATTCCTAGGAGTTTTCTCTTTGGGATCTTTTTCAGGAGGTGGATTCTTTCAACCTCTATCTTGCCCTCTGGTTCTAAAACATAGGGTAATTTTCCTTGAGAATTTCTTGAAGGATAATTTCTAGGTTCTTTTTTTTTTTGATCATGGCTTTCGGGTAATCCAATAATTTTTAAATTATCTCTCCTGGGTCTATTTTCTAAGTCAGTGCTTTTTCCAATGAGATATTATACATTGCCTTCTATTTTTTCATTTGTTTGGATCTGTTTAATAGTATCTTGATTTCTCATAAAGTCACTAGCTTCCATTTGCTCCAATCTAATTCTAAAGGAATGATTTTCTTCAGTGAGCTTTTGAGATTCCTTTTCCATCTGGCAAGTTCAGCTTTTTAAGGCATTCTTCTCCTCATTGGCTTTTTGAGCCTCTTTTGCCATTTGAGTTAGTCTATTTTTTAAGGTGTTATTTTCTTAATTTTTTTTTCATCTCCTTTAGCAAGCTGGTGACTTGTTTTTCATGATTTTCTTGTATCACTGTCATTTCTCTTCCCAATGTTTCCTCTACTTCCCTTACTTGATTTTCAAAATCCTTTTTGAACTCTTCCATGGCCTGCAACCAATTCACATTTTTCTTGGAGGCTTTTAATGTAGGAACTTTGACTTTGTCCTCTTCTGTTTGTATGTTTTGATCTTTTTTGCTACTGACTTTTTTTTTTATGCTGTTTACTCATCTTCCCAGCCAAATACTTGACTTTCTAACTTCCTGTCAAGGCAGGACTCTGCTTTCAGTGGGGGTGGGGTTAAGGGTGGGTGTATTGTCCCAGGCTTCAGAGGTTTTATATCGACCACTGGATTCCCCACCATCTGTGGGCCCAGAGCTCCAGAAGTAGCCACTGTTGCTGCTGCCGCCACCACCACCACCACCACCACCACCATCACCACTGCACCAGGTCTGGAACTCCCAAAGAGTTCCCCTACTGACCTTCCATGCTGTTTTTGGAGTTTATGGGTTGAGAAGTCTGGAAATCACCACAGTTGCCAACAATTCAATCCCCTGAGGCCTGTGCATGCCATGCTGGACTTCGCTCTGATCCCAATCCAGTGTCACATACCCTCTTGGGCTGGAGATGTGTTTCACTTTGTCATTTTGTGGGTTCTGAAGTTTTAGAATTTGTTTAGATTCATTTTTATAGGTATTTGGAGGGGCTTGTGGGTGAGCTTAAGCAAGTCCCTGCTTTTACTCCACCATCTTGATTCCGCCCAGCACTTGTAAACTTTTAAAGTCAAATAATTTGCCATCAGTGTGGTAGCTGACCCTAATGACATTTTTGTCCTTATTGAAGGCATCTGATAACATTGTTGAAAACATTAGGCAAGAGAGCAAGCACACATCTCTGTTTCATTCCATCAATGGCTAAGGAAACATGAAAGTATCCATTCCCTAGAAACTATGTATGCTGTGATGGAACTGATGAACTTCTCTGGACAACCAAATTTTGTTGCGATTTTCCTTATAACAGACAGCATCAAAGTTACCCAGAATTACAAGGTTGTTCTCTTTCAATGCACTGATAATGAGGGCCTTTAGGTCTTCATAAAATTTTTCTTTGACCTTATCAGGTTTGGTCACAGTGGAAACATTCACACTGATGATGGTTGTGTGGTACTTTCCTGAAAGTGGCAATCACATTGTCATGAGCTATTTGTTTACTCGTTTTGGGACACATATAATAAGCTTGTTGACTAGATTACTTTTTTAAAACTTTTTGGTGGGGGGATGGCAGGGCAATTGGGGTTAAGGGACGTCCCCAAGGTCATATGGCTAGGAAGTATTAAGTGTCTGAGGCTGGATTTGAACTCAGGTCCTCCTGACTCCAGGGCCAGTGCTGTATTCACTATACCACCTAGTTACACCAGCTAGATTACTTTTGATTGCAAAACCTACATTAGCTTCATAGTGCTCCCTATCTTGATGGACACTCCAGAAAAATATGCTTCCAGCTTTGACTTTTGTAAGCTGGTTTTTATTTGCTTTGTTTCCTTCAGGACTACTATTTGGACGTTATACCTGCTGAGTTCTATTGCAACAAGAATTGTTTATCTTTCAAGTCTGCTGGATTTCATAAGCATGTGTTATCCATAAGCATGTGTACATTTCATGTACTACTTGTGAGTTGAATTATCTTTGCAAAAGTTTTTGTATTTTTGTGTGTGTGTGTGTTTTAACCACATACAGGAGGTGAGCAGAGAGTCCTTAAATCAGTCTGGTCAGATACCCAAGGGGCTGCTGAATCCTGCTACTGCTTCAGTCCAATGAGAAAATGACCCTATGGCCTGGACCACCTATGTGAAGGGTTGTGACTACAGCTTCCAGTATATCTACATCTGCTGTTTCATCACTTGCCTGTAGCCACAGGACTTTGAGGTGGGTAAAAATGCTAAAATGGCATGGGTGACATATTTTGACTCCTGCTTAAACTGGATTTAAGTGAGGCAGAGTTGCATCAAGCTGTTGGCTTCACTCTTTCTTTCATAGTCATCAAAGTCCATCATCAAGACAAAAGTCAAGATAACTGGTGATGACTTGGGATACAGTGGATGATCTTGGTGTCTTCAATGTCTGACCAAATTCTAAGGTCTCTACAGAGCCTGCTTCAGCTGCCATCATGGCCATTGGAACAAATTATTATCATCCACCCTTTCTGCCAAGGGAATTGTCTTCACATGCTTTGGGTAGTCACCCCTTCCCCCAACTCACAAGTTTGAGACCCCTGGCTTGCCCTCAAACTGGTTTAGCTTGTCTATTGAAATGGATTTGTTGGTGTGTGGCCACCACATTTGCCACAGCTCCTTGGAGCAATAATTAGGTTAATCAGGTGAACACCAAAGATGGAAAACAGCCCTGAAAAGAGCTTGGTAGACCTCATATCAGAGGTTCTAGTCTTCCCTGAGCACCTGTATTCTCCTCTATAGCATCTGTCTATATGTGGAACAATAAAAAGAATATCACTCCATCTCTTGGTTCTAAATGATATGAAGGGATAGGAATGCACCTGTGATTGTACTGATATAGAGAGCATATAGGTTGGGACCTTTAATGTAATTTACTGTAAAATCAGTGGCTAAGTTCCTCCTTTACAGATCACTGGGGGTCTCTTTTTTACTACATTAGTCTTGGCATAATAGCTATAGTGGATGGTCAGATAGAGTTTTACTTTCTGGTTTTCACTCTGTGAAATTGCCACTATGACCCAACCAGGTCAGAACTCTGGATTTGATCTATGACTAAAGCTTCAGAACAATGGAACTTTCTGGTAGCCTGTAAAGGCAGGGGCAGCCCCAGTCTCTCAAAGAACAAAGACAAAGTAATCCAGGGAACTTTTGTCAAAGAGTCATCCAGGCATTGGTAGTGAGTTGTTCCAGGCAGAGCTAGAAAATTGATTGACACTTTTAAGGTTCCGGAATAAATTTCTCAATCTCTAGTCATTCCTGTACAAATGTGAAGGAAAAACAAATGACAACAAAAAACTAAAACCAAAAACCTTTTAGAATAATATGAGAAGTGTGACAATATGGTTACAGTTTTATATTTATATTTCTCATGTCCAGCACATGGGCCTCTATTTCCCTTGGGTTCCTTTGCTGGCAGTTACCATATGTTGCCCCCAAAGTCAAGGCCTGAGAATCTGAACAACACGTTTATACTGTACATATGTCAGTGATGAAAAATTTCTGTTCATTTGATTACTTATCACTCCTTAATCTTGACCCTGGATTTCTTTCCACTCTTCTTCTTCCCAATTTGCCCTACATTTTTACCTTAGAGTCAAGCCATTCCTGGGATAGCTCTGGGATTTCAAGCCAAGCTGGCATCAAAATCCCTCTAGGGGACTGTCCCCAGCTATGATAACTTGTGCTTAGGCTGGGACACATAATTAAGGGTACAGCCTTGTCTCCAGATCAGCTAAAAGATTTGGAATTCCTTCTACCTCTCTTCCATTATCTTTTATATGTGGCATAGGAGCTGGAAGAAAGAGATT
The DNA here is from genome assembly GCF_028583685.1 of Petaurus breviceps papuanus. Lineage (NCBI taxonomy): Eukaryota > Metazoa > Chordata > Mammalia > Diprotodontia > Petauridae > Petaurus > Petaurus breviceps. The sequence continues at coordinate 60,666,183 of NW_027186296.1, read as the reverse complement.
ATAGCTAAATGCTGCATCATAAAATTAATAGTGGGAAACCTTGCCTTTTTTGTGTGATTAGAAGAAAGTTTCCTATACAGTTCAGTATCCTTACATGCTTGCTTTTAAGAAAGACCACGCCATCAGATATTTGTCCTGAATTTATATACTGGACATGCTCTTTTCAGATCAAGGAGGCCCTTAACATCCAGCTCATTAATAGGATCTAATAAATGCAGCAGATCTAGTTATACATCATGATGTTCTTGACAAAGCCCCCTCCATCCCCAGTTTCTGTGCCTGTGCACTCACTCCTCACCGTTGCCACTTAGAAGACCTTGTTTCCTTCTAAGCTCTGCTCCAGCAACATCTTCTTATATGGAGGACTTCTCTGGACTAGTGTTCCTCATGTCTCCAGGAATGTAATCACAAGGCAACTCATCACCCTGTAGAATTATGTAGGCCTTGGCACTCATACCTTATTAGTACCCTCTGCCCCCCTCATTGAAGGACCTGAGGGAAGAGAAACAAACTCATCCGAAAGACTCCATTTTAAGAGGGCTCCCAGACAAGGTATCTCTTCATTTACTACCTACACTTCTCTTTGCTGGACTCCCTCATCATGGAGCCTCCCCTCTCTTTTCAGCTTTCTTTTCTGTTTTGTCTTATGCTATTAGATTGTGAACTCCTTGAAGAGCTCCCTCCCCTCTCACTCCTCATTTCCCCATATGTATATTGCCAATGCCTAGCACTTAGTAGGTGCTTAATAAATAATTATTTATTATTGACTTCAAGCTTTTTCTGACTCCCACAGCTGCTACTATTTTCCTCCTCCCAAATTTACCTTGTGTTTATTCTATGCAGACTTATTTATGTACCTGTTGTTTCTGAAATTAAATGGAAGCGTTAAGAGGGCAGGGGCAATTTTCTTTTTGTGTTTCTTTCCCCAGTACCAAAGCCTTAAAGCCAATTCACTCTGGATCTCAGGGATTGGACAACAATAGGTCCTTGCCCAAGCACCATTTAACTGTTATTTTTTTGGGCTCTTCTGACTCAATGAATGTGAATAATAATTGCTTCTCTTTTGTCCAGCAACCCTGAAAATCTTCCCCTCTCAGTTTGATTATTTTTTATTAAAGGGGCTGTCCTTTGACTCACTTCTTAAAGAGACCTATTCACTGAATGGGAGTTACCTCATTCAAAGTGAGAACCTGAAAAGACATCCTAAAAGAGTTAGGGTATTGCATCCTGGACCATCTCTAATTGTTCTGAGGAATATCAGGTCACTAGACCCAGATGGCTCTGGAGTAGAAAGTGAGGCTGGTGACTTTGTACTCAAATCAAAGTCAATTACAAGTTATGTCCTCATGTCCCTGATGTCAAGGTCCTCTTCAAGAACAAAGGACAAATACCACAACCTTTGTTTCCCAAGTTCCCAGCCTTCTCAGCTTCCCCTTCCTTTACTACAAACTCCTTTTACCTTCCTCTGGGTTGCCAAGGATAACCCCCTCTTTTAAAAGTTTCATAGGCAGAAAGTTGGAACTGAAACTTCTGAAACTATTTTGGAAATTTGCCTCTCTTGGTTTTAGGTGTTGAGAATTGAGTAACTGGGAGGAAATGGTCTTTGTAACAGAATTATATTACTTGCCTGGAATTTACTAATATACAAAGCAGATTGTCCTGTGCTGTATATTAGTTATTTTTATACCATAGATGTCTTCCCCTCCCAGGACAGGTCACTTTCAACTGCCTACCTACTACTTTGAATGGGGCTATAATTGCTGGAGCAGAATCTTTAAGAATTTACCAAGAGTGTAGATACAAATGGTTATTGCAATTTATTTGCTGACACACTCTCCAAAAAAGTTTTTTGGGTGTGACATTTGTGTTAATGTGATTTTTTAAAGTTCTGCCAGACATGGGAGTGGAGAAAATAGTTTTAAGGGCATTCAGAGTGGCGCAAGTTAGGGTGAAGGAGGGCAAATCCATACTTATATTAGGACAGGTGTGTTGGCAAACAATACTCTTAGATGTTTGGCTATTTTTACATTGATGAAGATAGAAAAACTATATATGAAATTGTCAATTGGGTGAGAAGTGACACTTCTTTAACTTCAGTGAATGGAGCAAAATCCTGTTTGCCCAACCATAATCCCAGGCTGCATCTGTCCAGTATTGTCTATGTTATTACCCTGGGTGCTTGTATGGACTTTTTGTTGTTGTTTCTTTAATCTAGATTCTGATGTTCCCAAGGGATACTCTGGAAGATAATAAAAGCTAAAGGGAGATTATCTTAGAGTGAATCTTCCAAGATCAAACTCATTCCACCATATAAACCCAGAGCTTTGATTCTGGGTTTCAAGGTACACAGGGATAATAATTGAGGAAGCACAGTGAGGTAGCCATTTGGCTGGAAGAAAGATTCATGGGATTTAATGGACTTTAAATTCAGTTTAAGTGAATAAAGTGCTTTGGAAGCTGTTATAATCTTAGACTGCACTGGAAGAGGCACAGTATCTTGTACAGGGGTGATGCCCTGATGAGGTCACATCTGAAGTAATACTTACAGTTGTGGACAATCCATTTTAGGAAGGACATTGATAAGTTGGAGTACATCCTGGATGGTGAAGATGGTGACTCCACCTGAGTATCAGTTGAAGGAACTTGGGACATTTATCATGGAAAAGAGGAAACTTAGCCTGGACATGATAACTGTCTTCAAATATTCTTAAATCTGTCATGTAGAGGAGAGATTAATAATGTTTTACTTGTTCCTAGATGCCATAATGAGTAGGCAATACCTGGAAGTTCTAAAGAGGAAAATTGAGGAATAAAGTAAGGAAAAAATTTCTAACAGTTTAAGCCACCTATAAAGAAAATGAATCACATTAGGATGTAATGGGCTCCCCCTTCCTTGAAGTATTCAAGAAAAGGTTAGTATGTTGTAGTGGAAATTCTTGCTTAGGTATTGGTTGTATTAGTTAGTCTGTGACATCCTTTCTAACACCGGAGATCTGTGAAGGTGAGAAATGCTTCTCATATTTTATTGAATCTTATAATAAAGTAAGAGTAGGATTATTCAACTTTCTTTCAATTTTTTTCCCTTGAAGACCCCATAAAGATAGTAGATTACATTTCTGTCTCCCTTTAGGCCTTAGAAGAGCATTTGGTTCCAGGACTGATTGATGAAGCTTATAAAATGACTTGAGGACGGAATGTCCCTGGGTTCTGCTCCAAATAACATCTATCATGCTATGAGGGCTCATTAAATGTTGAATACAAATAACCCTACAGTGGATTCTTCCTGATAGGCCACTGATATAAATCTTGTGGACTAAAGGAATAATCTCATGGGATATCCAAATATACAATCCCATGTTCTTTTTGATAATGGGATTCTATGTTGTTAAATTTTTAATCCAGTTGAAAAAGCATTTGTTAAGGACTTACTATGTCTACGATATTATGATAGAAAAACCAAAGGTGAAAGAAAAAATGTACCAAAATTAGATGAGTGGAAATTGCTGCTTGGTGGAGGCAGAGTACTGCTGCATACAACACTAAAAAAGCAGTTCAAGGGGCGGCCAGGTAGCACAGCGAGTAAGAGCACCGGCTCCAGTGTTGAGAAGACGTGGAGATCGAATCCCGGGCTCAGACACTTAGCACCCACCCAGAAACACCTGGCCGTGTAACCTTGAGCAAGTTACTTAACCCCAATTGCTTAGGGGCGGCCAGGTGGTTCAGCGAGTAAGAGCACCGGCTCTAGTGTCGGGATGACCTGGATCAAATCCGGGCTCAGATACTCAGCACCACACCCAGAAATAATAACTGGCCATGTAACCTTGAGCAAGTTACTTAACCCCAATTGCTTTAAAAAAATAAAAAAGCAGTTCAATTCTGTTGTAATCAACAACTTTGGTCCTAGAGAACAAATAGGTAAGCATGCCTTCCTCTTCACAGTAAAAAGTGGGACCTATGAATGGGAAATGTAGGACATATCATGGAACATTGCTTTTCTCTTCTTACAAGAAAGAATTCAGTGCTGATGGTAGGAGTTAAGTAGAGATGACTATGAGTAAAAGACAATGATATACCTTTAAAAAATAAGTTATCACATACTATCTTTTTCCTTTTTTCTGTCAGGAATAAAGGAAGGAAAATTAAAACTTTTAAAAGTTTTATTAAATTTTATACATAATCTGTCCTATAAATAAGTTAAAGTTGGGAGTTGGAGGTAATGGTGGGGATTTGGATTCTTCCTCACTTTGTGACTTTAGGCAATCTACTTTATATCTTGGGCCATCAATTTCTTCATCTGTAAGATAAAGGCTTTGGACTAGATTGTTTCTAAGATCTCTTCTATCTACTCTTTCTTGTGGTAGTTCTGGTAGTGGAGAAGAGATGGGAACAAAATGGAGCCAAAGGACTATTTGAAAATGCAAAGTGTGTATGTGTAGTTTGCACTGTTACTCAGGAGAGGGCAGATTTGATGGATATCTTATCTTTTTGGCTTGTTTTTGTCTTGATTCAGAAATTGGCATTTGGTCTTTGGATAGCACATGGAAAAATCAGACAATCTGGTCCTTGCCAAATTCAGTGTGCATTCCATCACTAAACAACAAGTAGCAGCTTGTATTGTGAAGGGAACAGATCTGGAAAATCCTAGCTGTATCCTTAGCACCTGAAACAGGGTTCAGCCTGCTTTCTCATGAAAACACATGACCAAGACAATAAGATACTGTTAAAAGCATATGGGAGTATAGAATTCTAGATCTGAACTTTCAGCTCCAGAGCTTCACATACATGTCATGATACAAGAACAAAGAGCAGTCGTTTTCTTGTCTAACTACTTCTCTGAGATGAGATTCTTGGCACATGTTTCTTTCTTTAAAAAATAAATTTATTATTTATTTTTACATTTGTTAAAAAAAATTGAGTTCTGAATTCTCTCTCTCCCTTCTGATCATCCCTCATCCACTGAGAAGGCAAGCAATATGTTAATTATACATGTGAAATCTTGTGGAACATATTTCCACATTAACATGGCACATGTTTCAATGAGAGGCCTTTTAAATACATTTACTTAACCAGGAACTACTAAGAAAGTTAGAATAGTGGAGTTCTAGTATTACTGCTCTGCATTATACAGCTCTGGATTCTTTAGGGCTCTGGTTCAGAGTAAAGGGAGTTTTGAATGTTAAATATCTTATAGGTAGCTTGTTTTTGCCATAATCCAACTAGAGAATTGGGAGTGTCTTAAACTCCAGTTATAGGGGCTCCTAGGTGGTGTAGTGAATAGAGAGCACCAGCCCTGGAGTCAGGAGGACCTGAGTTCAAATCCAGCCTCTGACACAACACAAAAACTAGCTGTGTGACCTTGGGCAAGTCACTTAACCCCAATTGCTCTACCTTCCCCCCTCCAAAAAGAAAAAAACAAAACAAAACCCCAGTGACAAAATTATCAAAAACTAATTTGGGGTGGGGGGGGTTGTGAGGGGGTTGGAGCCAAGATGGCAGAGTGGAAGCAGGAAATTCCATGACCTCCTCCCACAATCACTTCAAATACCTATAAAATATGATTCTAAATAAATTTTAGAGTTACAGAACCCACAAAGTGATAGAGAGAAACAAATATCCCACTGAAGGCAGCCTGACAGGCCAAAAGAAGGGTTCATTGCAGTGTGCTGGGAGCCAAGCACAGTACCATCTGAGCTATGCAGTTTTGGTCCCAGGGAGGCAGCGACAGACAGAGCAGACTTCAAGAGAGTGAATTAACAGAATCTGTGTCAGTTTCCAGACTTTTCAACCCATAAATGCCAAAAAGAAAGTAAAAGATCAGTGTGGAACTCTGTTGGAAAGGAAGGGCACAGTCTGGCTCCTGCCCCCAGGGCAAGAGGTAGCAGAGGTGCAGAGGCACAGTGGCTGTAGCTATAGCATCTGCCACATGGCTGCCTTAGGAGCTCCTGACCTACAGATTGTAGGGGGACCAAGCAACCATTCAGAAGGTAATCACTCTTGCTTTGACATGCTTGGATCTGGGTCACTTTCTTGGGTGGTAGTCCTGGGGTGAGAAATGCCAGTTTGCCAGCATGGTGTCTGTAGAGCGGGTACCCTCCTCAGATCTCTGACAACATTTGTGAAAATTCCAGCAATTTGGGACACACCTCTCTCCACTCTGGAAGCAGAGTTCTACCATGGCAAAGAGCTCAAATTTTAAGTAATTGACTGGCAATATGAACAAGCAGAGGAAATGTAATCAGACTATAGAATCCTTTTTTGGGGACAAAAAGGATCAAAGTGTGGAACAGGAGGAAGACAATGAAGTCAGAACTCCTGCATCAAAAGCTTCCAAGAAAAATATGAATTGGTTACAGGCCACGGAGGAGCTCAAGAAGGATTTTGAAAGTCAAGTAAGAGAAGCGGAGGAAAAACTGGGAAGAGAAATGAGAATGATGCAAGAAAATCATGAAAAGAATCAACAACATGATTGAAGAAAATAACACCTTAAAAAGAGACTAACTCAAATGACAAAAGAGGCCCACAAAGCCAATGAGGAGAAGAATGCCTTAAAAGGCTGAATTTGCCAGATGGAAAAGGAATTTCAAAAATTCACTGGAGAATCATTCCTTCAAAATATTTTAAGCAGCCAGGAAGAAACAATTTGAGTATTATAGAAACACAATCAAGTTAACACAAGATCTAGCAGCTTCTACATTAAGGGATTGAAGGTCTTGGAATGTGACATTCTGGAGGTCAAAGGAGCTAGGATTAAAACCAAGAATCATCTACCCAGCAAAACTAAGTATAATGCTTCAGGGGAATATAGGATAATTCAGTGAAATAGAGGACTTTCAAGCATTCTTGATGAAAAAACCAGAGTTGAATAGAAAAATTTGACATAGGATCAGTTGCATAGGAAGGGATGATATCTAAAAAATAAAATTAAGAGGTAAGAGAGGAATATTATGAGAGGAGATAGGGAGAGATAGAATAGGGTAAATTACCTCATATAAAAGAGGCAAGAGAAAACTGCTACAATAGAGGGGAAGAACAGGAAGGCTAAGGGGAATGGGTCAACCTTTGAATTTGGCTTAAGGAAGGAATAACATACACACCAAATTGGGTATCTTACCCTACAGGAAAGTAGGGGGGAAGGGGATAAGAGGGGGGATGATAGAAGAGAGGACAGATTGGGGGGGGAGGGCAGTTAGAAGCACACACTTTTGAAAAGGGACAGGGTCAAAGTAGAAAATAGAATAAGTGGGCAGTGGGATGGGATAGATGGAAATATAGTCATTTTTTCACAATATATCTACTATGGAAATGTTTTGAATAATTACACATGTAGAACCTATATTGAATACTTTTCCTCCCAGTATGGGTAGAAGGAAGGGGAAGAAGGGAAAGAATCTTTAAATCAAAGTTTTAAAATCAAATATTAAACACACACATATTTTTTACAGGCACTGGGGTATAAAAATTCATCTTGCCCTAGTAGAAAATCAGAGGGGGATGGGGGAGGATATAAGAGAGAGCAGATTGGGGGAAGGGGTATTCAGTAGGATTGCTATTTTCAGGTGGGGATTAGGGAAAGATGGGGGGAATTTGTAACTCAAAATCTTGTGGAAGTGAATGTTGAATACTAAAACGAACAAATTAAACAAAAACAAAGCCTAATTCTTTTATCTGGGAGGAATAGAATTGAATTCTAAAATTATAGAATGGTTTCACCAAATCCTAAATGTTCACACAATCCAACTGGCAATACATAGAATTGGCTTTAGTTAACTAGAAACAAGCAAATTTTACTTGCAAAGTAATGTTAATTAGTTTCTGGAGGTAAAAGGGAAGGAAGCAAGATGTAGATTATATCCTGTGGATGCAACTGACCTCAGTATTCACTTTACAAGGTGCCTATGTAGATTACCCAAGCCACTTAGAAACTAAAAAAAACAAGTCCTCAGTAGTGGTGGTGTATTTTAAGACTGGCATTCTCACGTACACTGAAGCAAGAGATCCCAGCTCCACTTAAGGGCTGTATTTTGTCCTCTCTTGGCTGAGAGTGAATGTCAATAGCAACTGTTTCTCTTTGGAACTGCAAGCCTCAGGGTCTCCCCCTCCCAGAATGATTTTTTTTTTCTTTTTTTTAATTAAAGGGGCAATCCCTCCACTCACTTCTTAAAGAGGTCTAGCAACTGAATGGGCATTACCTCACTCTCAGTGAGTACCTGCAAAGTCCTTAGCCTTAAAAGGGCCAGGGTCTCCTACTGCATCCTGGGTCATCTCCAGTCATCCTGATGAATATCTAGTCACTGGATCCAGATGGCTCTGGAGCAGAAAGTGGGGCTAGTGACCTTGCACAGCCTTCCTTCACTCAAATCAAAGTCATCTGCAAGTCATGTCATCATTTCCCTGATGCCATGTTCCTCTTCAAAAACAAAGGAAAAATACAACAATTCGTAACTAAATTGACTGTTGATGATCAGGGCTAGTCTCCTGAAAATACTGATTCCTTTAAAAATAGCTTATTTAATTAAAGACGTATTTATTGATCTCCTAGTTTGTACCTAGCCAGTCACTGGGAATACAAAGACAAAAAGGAAATGGCCTGGGCCCTGCCATCAAGAAGTTTACATTCTCCTGAGTTAACATAACATGTACACATTTCAGTAAATAGAATTTTGAGGAAGGAGAAAGCACTAAGTTGGTGGTATCAAGGGAGGTCACACAGAAGAGAGAACTCAGTTTAATATTTTAGGAAGATAAGGATTACAAGAGGCTGGGTGAATGGGGAGTATGCTCCAGCCTGAGTGTGTCTGGGGAAGTGAGGTTGGCTTTTGCATATGCATGGAGGTAACAAGGTCAGATTTGGGAAGTATTAATTTGGCTCCATTATTAGAGTGTGTTAAGAGGAGTAATGTGAAATAAAGTTAGATTGTTAAGTAGCCTAGCTGAGGGGCGGCCAGGTAGCACAGCAAGTACGAGCACCGGCTCCAGTGTTGGGATGACCTGGGGATCGAATCTGGGCTTAGATACTTAGCACCCACCCAGAAACACCTGGCTGTGTAACCTTGAGCAAGTTACTTAACCCTGATTGATTAAACAAAAAAAAGGAAAAAAAAGAGAAGCCTAGCTGAATAATTACTATTTAATACAAGAGGCAAAGAGATTTTCACAGCAAGTTTTCGAGGAAGTGTGTGACATTAATCAGACAAATGACTTAGGGTGATTATTTTGGCATTAAAGTTATTAAACTATTATGGTCTTCAGTTTCCACATCTGTAAAATGCAGAGGTAAGACTAAATGACTTCCAAAGTCATTTCTAGCTCTGTTCTATATGGTAAAAATGGTAGTTAATCATTACAGGGAACAGAACAAAAGTATAGGGACTGATAGGAATGAAGCTATCAGCTGCGTGGAAGAAGTAGAAAGATGGGAGAATGGTTGTCAATTCTTGTAATTGACCAATTATTGGAATTACTTGTTCATAGAAGGAAGGTTGATTGAGGTCTATATATAAGTTGGATTTTATTTCAAATGCAGTCTCTAGGTAAGTTTATATTTTTTTAAGGCATGGCCACTGTCATCATCACTTGCCTTAGGCAAAAATTTGTCTTCAAGGATCAATAATTTCCTTTTCTCTTTCTTTCTCTTTATTCTTCCCATTTCTTCCCTTATCTCTTCCTCTATTCTCATCTGCAGATGCCTAGTGTCTTTCTGACTGTACATTTATTTGTGACTTTCCATCATTAAGATCCCTGGGAATGAGAAAAATGGATATTCTAAGCATTTTTTGAAAGCTAGCATAGAAAGTGATTCTAGACAAAGGGGCCTTTAATTCCCTAATTTTTTTTTTTTTACAACTTTTGCTTATTGGCTTCTCTATTACCTTAGCTTAGACTCAAAGGGGCTCATTGGGAGAAGTAATCAGCCTCTCCTGTCTACTTCCCTCACCATTTAGCAGCAAATACTTTCTAAATGGATGATTTTGTCATTAGCCAGTGGCCATGCCAGAGAAGTGAAAGACAAACCATGGACAAAATGTATGCATCTGGAGCCACATTTATCAAAACATAAAGAATCACTACACCTTGGATGATGAGGCTCAGAACATGTTGGTTTTTCTCAGTAATTCTCTGTGTAAGACATAGCTTCATCCAGCTTGTGGGATTCCCAAATTGAATGCCAAGTGGTGACCCCATACCCTGTGAAGAACAAATGTTTGGAAGCAGTTTGTGGGATAATAGAATGAAAAAAAAAAGATCGTACTGCTTTCCCCTCATAGATAGAAAAACCACAGTTGTTTACTTTGTCTTATTTGTTTTCCCGTGTACAAAATTTATTATGGCTTGTGGGGACAGTGGTCACAGGTCAAACCTTCACTTGGGAATCTGAGACAGTGAGACCAAAGGGATTATTGAAACATTTAATAGAAACAAAATATTAAAGTGATCCAATAATGTGGTTTCTAATTCTACCTAAAATAACTGGTTATACAAGAGAAATATAAGTTGTTTTTTTTCTGCTTTAGTACTTCTACACTGAGAAGGGTTTGGTAAAAAAAAATTCAGGCCTTTTTTCACTGCTCACTAGATCAAAATAACTATTTAAACATGAGAGGCAGGTAACAGTGGGAGGAGGAAAAATGAAACTCTTAGGTGAGGAATTAGATATGGAAGCAGGAGCTAATGAAGACACTTTTTCTGAAAGATGTTACAATATTCCTATGCAAGTGAATTATACATACAAACATATATGTCTTTTCTTTTTAATAGAGATGTCAAATTCTGATGCCCCTATTGCAGTTTGGAAAAAAAAAGTCTGTAAAAAACCCTCTTTTTAATGCAATGGTTTTTCTCTGCTAAGCTAGAGCATTCATGTTAAATACTGTCTCGGAGAAAAAAGGGAAAGTGGTTTGAGATGGGAACTTTCACAATTTTGAAATATTTTCTCTCTTGCTAATAATTCTATGACTTTACTAAGGGATGCTTCCTTTATTAAAATGTTTCATAATTTATTTTACTATTTGATAGAACTAATATTTTGCAGTATCATCTCTACTTCTGTCCGTACAAAATCACAGTTGCAAACAAAAAGGACTTGAGAAAAATCAAAGCCCTGAAAATTCAACAGGAAATAGGATTAGAATTATGTGTTAATGTATAATTATTTCTTATAATCAAAAGAGGTTTCCTTATGGATGGTACAATTTGGTTTGTATTGCTTAATGAGGGGAATAGGGCCACTGACCAAGCAGATAGAGAACCGGAGATAGGGTGAGAGGAAGAAAGGGAGAGAAGATAGTATGTGCTATATGTCAAAAGTTGCATATACAAATACAAGCAAGAAAAAAGCACCTGTCCTCAAGGAGCTTACATTCAAATAGGAAAGACAAAAAATAAAAGGGTGCCTGAAAGTGGGGAGAACATACTCTCATGGTTGCATGGTCTGGAGGTGGTTGGAAACTGAGGTAAAGGCCTGGATCTGGACAATATAAGGACAGAGGTCTATCAGATAGACAGCCCAAGTGGTTCTTGGGGTAGAGTCCAAGTTTCTGGTAGAGAAGAGATTGAGATCCAGAAAGGAGTGGTTAATCTATGGAAATTCACCTGTAAGTGAGGCATTATGCTGAGCACTAGGGATATAAAGGCAATAGCAAAATAACCCCTGCCTTTAAGAAGATTGCATTCTCATTGGGGGAGGGGAAGGAATACAATGGGCCCATATTTTCGCACATATTAAGCAGGTGCTAGGTAATTGTGGAGGGAAGGTGCTAGGAATTGGGGCAAACCAGGCTTCATGAAGAAGGTGGGTTTGGGCTCATTCTTGAAAAAAACTGGGGAATCCAAAAGGTAGAATTGTGGAAGAAGGTCATTTCAGATATGGAGGGCAGCCATTACAAAGACATGGTGATGGAGTATTATGTGTGGGGCAAAAAATACCAGTAGAGGGGGTGCATATTTAATGTGTGTGTGTGTGGCTTGACGCATAATGATTGCTAACCCTTATATAATACCTTAATATTGAAAAAGTTCTTTATATATTTTATATAAGCCTCATGACAACTTTTTAAGGTAGGTGCTATTATTATCTCCATTTTTAAAGATAAAGAAACTGAGAAAGGTGCCTAAGACCACACAACTACTGAGTGTTTGAGGTACAACTCAAACTCATGTCCTTCCTAACTCCACGTCCATTGCTTTGAGCACTATGCCACTTACTTGTCTCATGCTTTTGACTGTTGACTCTAAACAAGTCACTTTAAATGCTCCAGACAAAACAGTTACTGATATACAGGAATTCCACACATGGATGAAATCACAAGTCCAGGCTAGGTAGATAGAAGGAACTGGTTTCTTTGAGAAGCTCTTAAGCATTGAGTAACAAAGTCCATTGGTCATCTTCTTAATGAGTATACTTGCCTTTAGTCCCTTGTTCTCCTAAGGTAATTTTACAAATTTAAGACATGTGGAAATGAGCTCTGTTTAATGAGAAGCATGTTTTTTTTACATTAATGAATCTTGAAAATGAAAATGCACCTTGATACATAAGATTATAGCTTTTAAGCTAAAAGGGACCTTAGAGGTTAACTCAACCATTTCATGTTAGAGATGAGAAAACTGAGACCTATAGCAGTGAAGTGACAGCTAAGGTTCTGGTAAGGATTCTAATACAGGTTTTATAATTAGCATTTATATAGTGCAGAGTGCTTCCCAAATAGTATCTCATTTGATTGCCACAGCAACTCTGGGATGGGATGGAGGTACTATTATTTTGCCCATTTTTACAAATGAGAAAACTTAGGCAAAGAGAACTTAGATGATCTGTCTAGGGTCATATAGTTAATTAGTGTCTGAGGCAGGAATTAAACCTGAATCTCCTAGATTGTGTAGAGGATAGAGTGGTAGACTTGGGAATCATTTCTGAATTAAAATCCTCTCTCAAAATGTTTACATGATTGCAAATGTATAAGCTATATCAGATTGCTTACTGTCTCAGGGAGGGGTGCGTGAAGGGAGGCAGGGAACGACAATGGAGTAAAGGAAGGAGGGATAGTATTTGGAACTCAAAACTAAAAAAAAAGACTGTTAAAATTTGTTTTACAGGTAATTGGGAAAAATAAAATATAACTAAAAATTTCCTGCCACAGACATTTGCTATCTGTGTGATCCTGGGGAATTCACTTAACTTCTTTCATATCATATTCTTCAGTGGCAAATTGTGCATAATAATAACATCTATCTTACAGGATTGTTGTACAACATATAAAATGCTTTGCAAGTCTTAAAATATTTAACATAGAAAATGCTATTGTTATTGTTGTTACCATTATTGTGACTCCAAATTAATTATTCTTTTCACTGTATTAGGCTGCCTTCACAAAGCTAGCCCCAGCCAGCGTCATCTATGGCATCTCAAGATATATTAAATAATGACGGGCTTCAGCAGGATTTCTCTGGATCATGTTAGTCACTCTCAGGTACTGCTGTTCTCTGGAGGGAGTGGGGAATAGGAATAAGGGGCCTACTCTCATTCATTAAATGCTATTCTATAGGCTCAGATTAAGGATACTCTTAAATGAAATGGCTACATTACAGTATGTCAGATAATTTTTATATTGGGATGAGGCAGCTTCTCTATGAGCCCAGAAGTAGGCAGCAAGTATCTTTGGGATTTAAAAAGAGTAGACATGGAGAAAAGGTATGTTAAGGGCAGGCAGAGATTGAATGCATCAAGCAACATGAGAGAGCTTCTTGAAGTGAAAAAAGTCTACATAAAAATATATTTCCACCCCAGGGCCCTGGCAAGTTTTATTAATTTTAAGGTTTTTTTTCTTCCTTTTTGCTATAAGAAAAATGATTTTGCATGCATTCAGAGAAATGTTATGTCTGCTACAAAATGAAATTGTCTGATGAGCTAAGATTTTAAAAGGATGTGTTGAAAAGATGGAAGGAGAAATATTTGCCCAAGGACTTATGCAAAAGCATGGAACTAACCTTGAAGAAGAGTGTCAGGAAAGCTAAACTCCCAAATGATCTGAGGCTGGCAAAAAGTACTAACAACAACAAAAATGTATTTTAAAGTCATAGAGTCATAGAGTGCTAGTGTGGGAAGGTACTCGAGAGATCATTTGCATCAACCTAGTGATTTTATGGTGAGGAAAGAAGCTCATAAAGACAAGGTGATTTGATTGATTAAAGTGATAAAACAGTGATTAGCAGAGACTGGTCTTCTCACTCTTAATCTTCTGTTCTTTAATACCACACTGCCTCTGATGAGGAGTTATATTAATGTGTTACTATATGATAATATACCTATTCTATATATATATGTACATATATATGTTTATTATATATTTTATTATTAATGAGGATCACTATTACCATAAGAACAGTCCTTGGACTGGAGCCAAGTTCTGGGAGTGGAGCCAAGATGGTGGAATAGAGAAACACTCAGCCAAGCTTTCCTAACATTCTCCTCCAAACAACTTTAAAATAATGCCTCTAATCAAATTCTGGTGTGTCAGAACTAACAAAAGGTCAGAAATACATTCTTTTAGCCCAAGACAACTTGGGGGGAAAGGATGGAAAGAGATATCTGTGATGCCGTGGAGACCAGTCCAGAGCCCACTTGGGTAAAACATCAGTGATGGAACTTGGTGGTGGTGACAGAAGCAAAAGCAGATTTGGGAGCTCTCAAGCCATAGATAGTAAGGTCACCTGGGAAATGGTTAGAAGGAGATTATAGCAGTCCCCTGTTCTAGTACTGGATGCAGGACCAGATGCTGTTTGGCAACTCCATTGTCTATACCCACTCCTGGATCATACAAGGTCAGAGAGAAACAATTTCAGTAAAGAGAAATGGGAGTCCTTAAGGGCAGTATTACTTTGAACATAAAAACCTCATGGCCAAATGCAAAAAAAAGTAGAAATATTAAAGAGTCTTTTTGGATCAAAATACAGTAAAAATTACATTCAATAAAGGGCCATGGAAACATAGATTAAAAATTATTTGGTAATTAAATAATCTAATCCTAAAGGAAGAGTGAGTCAAAGAATAAATCATAGAAACAATCAATAATTTCATTAAGGAGGACAACAATGAGACCTTCCAAAATTTGTGGGATACAGCCGAAGCAGTAATTAGGGAATAATTTATGTGTCTAAACATGTGAATCAATACAATAGAGAAGGAACATATCAATTAGTTTGGCATGCATTTTTTACAAAAAAGCTAGAAAAAGAAGAAATTAAGAAAAACAGTTAAATATCAAAATGGAAATACTAAAAATTAAGGGAAAAATTGATAAAATCAAAAGTAAGAAGACTATTGAACTAATAAAACTAGGGACTAGTTTTATGGAAAAAAACAATAAAATATCCAAACCATTGGTTAATTTGAATTTTAAAAAGAGAAGAAAACCAAATCACCATTATGAAAAATGAAAATAGTGAATGTACCACCAATGATGATGAAATTAAATTATTAGTAGCTATTTTGCCTAAATATATATCAATAAATTTGACAATCTAAGTGAAATGGATAAGTATTTACAAAAAAATATAAAGTTTCAAAATTAGCAGTGAAGAAACAAAATACATTAATAACTTAATCTTAGAAAAATAAATTGAATAAGCCATCAATGAGTCCCTAAGAAAAAAAAATCCCCAACACCAGATGGATTTACTAGTGAATTCTTTAAAACATTTAAGGAACAATTAATCACAACACTATATAAACTATGTGAAACAATAGATAAGAAGGAAGTCCTGCCAAATTTCTTTTATGACATAAATATGGTTTGATAATTAAACCAGGGTGAACAAAAACAAAGAAACAAAACTATAGACCAGCTTCCTTAATGAATATTAATGAAGAATTTTTGAATAAAATATTAGCAAGGAGATTATAGTAATATATTGTGAATATCATATAACTCTGATAATGTGGGATTTATGCCAGGAAAGCAGGGCTGGGTCTTTGTTGGAAAACTATCAGCATAATTGGCCATGTCAATAACAAAAACAACAGATTGCATAATAATTGCATAACTCTGACAAAATATAGCATCTATTCCTATTAAAACATTTGAAAGCATAGGAATAAATAGAGCCTTTCTTAAAATAAGTAGTATCTCTCTAAAATCAAAAGCAAGTATTATTTGTGATGAGTATAACCTTGAAGCCTTACCATTAAGGTCAAGGGTGAAACAAGGATGTTTATTATCACCACCATTATTCAATATTGTACTAGGGAATTTAGTAACTGTAGCAATAAGACAAGAAAAATAAATTAAAGGAAGAAAAATAGACAATCAGGAAAGAATACTATCACTTTTTGAAGATGATATGATGGAATAATTGGAGAACTTGAGAGAATCAATTAAAAAACTAGAAACAATTAACAACTTCAGCAAAGTTACAGGATATAAAATAAACCCACATAAATCATCAGAATTTCTATACACTACCATCAAAACCTAGCAGAAAGATAAAGAGAAATTCTGTTTAAAATAATTGCAGACAAACTGAAATATAAGAGAAACCAAGGGATTATATGAATGCAATTACAAAATACTTTTTGTACAAATAAAAACAGTTCTAAATAATTTGAGGAATATTAATTTGTATTGGAAATTGAGGGGATGCCTATCAATTGGGGAATGACTGAACAAGTTGTGATATATGATTGTGATGGAGTACTATTTTGCTATAATAAATGATGACTAGTATGTTTTCAGAAAAACCTGGGAAGATTTATGTGAACTTAGGCAAAGAAAAGTGAGCATAACCAGGAGAATATCGTACTCAGTAACAGCAATATTGTAAGGATGATCAACTATGAAAGACTTAGTTACTCTGAGCAAAACAATGGTCCAAGGCAACTCCAAAGGAATCATGATGAAAAAATGCTATCCACTTCCACAGAGAGAAATTGATTAACTCGGAATGTTGAGTGAAACAAATTATTTTATTTTGTTGTTTGTATTTTCTTTTGCAACATGGTTAATAAAGAAATATGTATTGCATGATTTCACATGCTTGCCTCCTTAAGGCAGTGGGGGAGAGAATTTAGAATGCAAAATGTTAGAAAATGAAAGTTAAATGGTCTTTTGCATGTAATTGGGAGATATTTAATAAAGTAAAAATAAGTTTGAAAAACAAACTAAAATATTAAAAGCACTGTTCTACAGTTATTCTCCCTTTAAACTCTACCTTTTGCTACTTTCTTCCTCTCCCCACTTAGGTAAATAATTAATTAATTGCATGCCACTTAACTGCAATCATTTCATTTCTTCTACCCTTTTTCCATGAAGTCAAAAGAAGTATGAAGAAGAAAGTATAACCACACTGTTTGGGGAACATGATAACAGGCAGCAGAGAGAACTATTTACTTCTCATTGAGTTTACATCTTTTCCACCAAGAAGAATGGTCTTCAAAAGGGAAATTTATTCTTTATGATATTGCCAGAACCCAAACAGAAGAAATTACATGAAGTGCTCTCTTATTATAGCCTTAACTTTTCTGGCCACCTTACATTTATATAAGTAATTTTCCTCATATGCTCCTTGAGGGCAGGGATAGTCTCACTTTGTATTTGTATGCTTAACAACTAGCACAGTGCCTTGAAATTTATGTTCTTAATAAATGTACTGTCATCATTCATTTGGATTCTTTTTTTCTTTGTTAAATTCTTAGACTTAAATACTTAAACAAATACATAATGCAAAAAGAAAATGAAACAGTATAAACTTAAATATCAAAACTTAAATGTAAAATAAGGAAAAAAGGTCATGTGCACAGCGGAACATAAGAGAGGATTCAAAATATAAAGCAATAAATTTTCATTTCAAGAAAGCCTATATAATAAATACTAAGTGTATTGAGATCTGTCCATCTTTGCTTCTTGTAGGTTTTCTTTTGTTTTATGCAAGACACTTTTTACTTTGTTCTTTTTCCCCCTTCCCCACTCCCCGCTGCCCCTGGGAGCTATAAGCATGGATATATGTATATATAGATACATACACATACATACATACATATAGACATATACCTTCTGTAACAGATTCTACTCCTAATCTTTATTTTTATGTTTGGACATATCACTTATTGGCTATCCCTTCTGATGACTCTATTTTACTTCTACTTGCTACCTTGCTTTCCTATTACTTAACCTACCCCCTCCCAATCCAGCTAACTCCAGGGCTTGCTACTTGTTGTTTAAGTGGTCCTGGAGGTGTTTACTCTTCACAAGGATGAAACCTTTTCCTGGAATTTTTCTTCAAATCTTCCCCAATTGTCCTGGGAGGACCGTGGTTCTGCCCCTAATCTTATTTATTTTCACTACTCTATGTTTACTCTGAAGTTCTATTTTATCTCTTTTGTGGTGGAAAATATTGAGAGCTTGTAATTTTCTGATCTACTCTTCCATCTTCACAGAATTCTCTCCATTTGTATGCTTTAAACAAGTTTAGATCTTCCAAAACCATGTAGATCCTATTTCTGAACCCTGAAAGAACTTGTAAAGGTAACGGAAGAGCCCTTGCCAAATCATCTTTGAGAATTTGTGGTAGAAAGATTTGCCAAAGTATTGGATATAGGTAAATTTTAACCTATTAAGAAAGTGAGAAGGTGGTTACTTGCATTGTGGCAGCTAACCTTAAATTAGAGATGAATCTCACAAAACCCTTATGCCCATTATTAGGGAGGTTCTTTGTGAGTATTTAGGAGGGGAAATTGTATTTAGTAGGTGGTAGATGGATTTAAAATTAATAAATTATGGTATACTAAGCTTATTTCCAGTTTTTGATGGGGTTACTAAGCTGATAGATTAGGAACTTGGTGTATATGGTACATCTGGATTTCAACTCATTATCAGACAAAGTCTCTCATAGTCTCCTTGTGAATAAGATGAAAAATATGTAGGGAGGTGATCATTTGGCAAGACATACATCTAACTTAATTATAAATATCTGAACAAAGAATGTTGCTTAAAATTTTGACTAATGATGGTCTGTCTAGTGGTTTCTGTCACTGAACCATAGGGCTCTTTGTCTGACCTTATCCTGTCCAGTGTTGTCTATCAATGACTAGAATGGAGGCATGAGAGGCAACATATGAATGGATACTACAAGTCTAACAGAGAAGTAACTGTTATGTTGGATGATGGAATCTAGATGATTGTGACAGACTGGGAAAATGAACTGCTACCAGTTAGAGGAAATTTAACAGGAGTGAACTCAGATTTGTAGAGGCTCTACAAAGAGAAATAAATTGTCTACGTTAGGGAGGATGAACTACAATTCATGGAAAAACCTAAGGGGGAGAGTTTAGTTGATGACAAGCTTGACATGAATCAACAATATAACATAGCAGTGAAAAAAACTAATAAAAGCTTAAGCTTTAAAAAACAACAACAACAGGAGAACAGTGTCAAGAACAAGAGATGATGTCCAAGCTCTCTCTTTTTTTAAGCAATCGGGGTTAAGTAAACTGCTCAAGGTAACACGGCCAGTTATTTCTGGGTATAGTGCTAAGTATCTGAGCCTGAATTTGATCCAGGTCATCCCAACACTGGAGCCGGTGCTTTTACTGACTGTGCTGCCTGGCCGCCCTGATGTCCAAACTCTTTAGCTTGGAAGTGGATGCTAACCTACCTTTCTAATCCCAAGATACTGTTTGGTCATATAAGCTCTCTGCTGTGTTCAAACTAGGGCATGCACTGACTCCCAAACTTGCCTCTCTGATTTTCACTTTGCCATATTTTCTCATGTTGAAATCCCACCTGTCCTTTCAATCTCTGATTAATTCTTCCCAACTTTACAAAGACTTCTCTGACCACCTTGCAGACAGAAATGAGCTTTCTTTTCTCTGAATTACTGCATTTATGTTTGCATAAGTGTCATAGTGCACAGAGTGTAGAAAAACCAGAGCTCAAAACTGGCCCCAGATATTCAGTAACTGTGACCATTGGCAAGTCCCTTAAACTTTGCCTCAGTTTCCTCAACTGTAAAATGAGGGTGATAATTGCAACATCTTCGCAGGGTTGTTTTAAGGATCAAAATCATTGTAAAACACAGCACAGTGTCTAGCCCATAGAAACTGCTTGATAAATGCTTGTTTCTTCCTTTCTTACCTGTCTTAAAATTATTATGCCATTCATCTGCCAGTTATCATAATCTACCTCTTATTATAGTTATTCTTTTTTCTCTTTATATCTTATCTTCCCCAGTAGATTATAAGCTTCTAGGGATTAGTAGCCATATCTTATTCTTCTTTATATACTCTTATGACTACTATCATAATATTTTACACATAATAGGCATTCAGTAATTCTTATTGATGTGAATAGTCACACCACTCTTTTAAACTCAATTTATTTCAAGTAATATGAATTAAGCTCTTAGTATGTGTAAAATACTGTGCTAGATACTGTGGGAGATATGAAGACAAATGAGATACAGTCTCTGTCTTTGGGCACAATCTATCCCAAAGTATATGAGGAAAAGAAGGCTAAAAATATTCTAGGTATAATATAAAAGTTCATTAGTAGGACAGATCCTTAAAGATGACAATAATAAAATAATTCAAGCCTCGCCTCTGGTACCTTTTCGAGTATGGCCGTTTTTTTTCTGCTTGATGTTGCATTTGTCATATATTGCATTAAAATTGTCTGTAGTTGTATGTTGTCCCCAAAGCTGACAAAATGCTCCGTGAGTGTCAGTGCAATAACTTATTTAAAAGATACCCTTGTTCGGTCATTTTTAAGTTGTGTCCAACTTTTTGTGACCCCATTTAGGGTTTTCTTGTCAAAGATATTGGAGTGGCTTGTCATTTCTTTCTCCAGCTCATTTTACAGATGAGGAAACTACAGCAGGCAGTGTTAAGTGACTTGTTCAGGGTCACACAACTAGTAAATTTCTGAGGTCAGATTTGAAGTCACAAAGGTGAGTATTACTGACTTTGGGTCCAGCACTCTATCCACTGTGCCACCCAGCTGCCCAAAATTGTACTTGCCCTAGTACCTAAAGTAGTGTTCTAAACACAAATCCACATAAAAAAGTATGTGAATGAAGAAATTCATGGTGTTAGAGTTCTAATAGTCATGAAATTATTTGACCAGAAGAACAATTGACTTACCTTAAAATTAAAGTGATTGGACTGTGGTAGATATGTCAGTATTCTACTCTTTTTTTATCTTCAAAGACAGCTTTTAGGTAAAGTCTGCCATCAAATCCAATACTTTATATCTGCCTGCGTTCTTTAACCTTGAGACAGCTGCCTAAACTACGCTTATAAATCTCTGCTTCTAAGAGATTTAAACATAAAGTGCGGGGTTTGGTTCCGTCCTCAGACACTTAACACCCACACACAAAACTAGCCATGTAACCTTGGGCAAGTTACTTAACCCCAATTGCCCTCCAAAAGGCCAAAAAAAAAGATTTTAGTGGGAAAGAAAAAAATCTTCTCACCAATCAGAAATGATGACAACTTCATTTTGTGGATGGTTGGCAAAGTAATTGAACTTATACAAGCTAGCCCACATTGGGAATTTTACAAACCTCTTTTAAAACATTTTATTCATGCTTTTCATTTTTTTTCATTGCTGTCATTCTTCAAATCACACCCTGGAACTTATAACAAAAATAGTTTAACAAAACAAATCTTCACAGAGACTGCATCTGGCAGTGTATACAAGATAGTAAACCTGTTCACCACCTCTCTACTAAGTGGAAAGACATATATATCATGATTGGTCCAACTGAACCAAGCTCAGGATTATTTCATTATGTATCAAGTTCATTCAAGTCTTCCCATATTTTTTTAATTCCTCATATTCATTATTCATCTGAAGGCAGAATAATCTTTCATTACATGGGTATGTCACTATTTTTTCAACCATTCCCCAATAAACTGGCACCTATCTTATAATGGTAATAGGAATTTGAAGGTCTTCCCTGCCCCTTAATAATCCTAAGGGAATTTGAGGACCTCCCCTGATTTGAAAATATACTTTGCCCCCTAACAGACTGAATGTGGGTTACATGGAGCCTGTGGTGGGAGGAGTTTGCTGAAGAGTGAAGTGGAGCCCAACAGGAGAAGCTTATTTAGGAGAGGCTTGTCTTTCAGGAAGGCACACCTTTTGTTACTTTGTAATTAGGCAGTGGGTCAAGAGTTCTCTAACCCTGGAGAAGGCTATATATACCTCTGAGGTGAGGTTTTGCTTTGGGGCTCACTTTGAGAAGAGTTGTATGATGTGGCCAGATGAGACTCTCTCTGGGCAGGCATTGAGCACTCTGATTTTGAAAATCCAGATGTTGGTGCTTCTCATTCCGGTAACTAACTCTATGGATGTAATGGTCAGACAGTTAGAAGCCCTGTCTGTTGGTCTGTTGAATTGTGTTATTTTCTCTGTATTTTTTGTCTGCTTGTAATTTCTGTTTGCATTTTCTGAAGTTTAGGGTGCTGACTTTTCCCCCTGAACTAGGTAAATGATATATGTTTGATTAAAATAAGATTGTTAACCCTTTTTGAGTTGCTTTCTTTTAAAAGAGCAGATCAAAGAACCCATGCTAGGGTGCTTGCTGTCACACTTGTTACCATAAAAAACTATTTCAATGCATACTTTGTAATATTTGAGAATTCACCCCCCCCCCCCGCCTTCTTTCCGTCTTTGACTTCCTTGTTTGCCCAGTAGTGGGACAGTTAGGCCAAAAGGTAGGAAGAATTCCATAGGAATAACTTCTAATTATTTCCCAGAAAAATTAGACAAAAATCACAGTTTCAGTAACAGCTCATGCATCTTTTTAGGACTATAACATTTGGTAAAGGGTCTAGAGAATTGACACAGGAAATAGCCCTATTTACTAGCAGACTTTTCTTCTTTCTGTTTGTCTTTCTCATAAGAGAAATTGGTTCTATGAAAATCAGTGACCACAGAAAGAAGTAGTGAATCCTTTCTACTAGATCCAAACTCCAGGAGGAGAAAAAGAATTTCATTACTTCAAAATACAAATGGTCACTTTTATCACAAAACAGGAGTAGTTAAGAGGCCAGCCTATAAAAATAGAACCTCAGATCTAAGCTCTGAGGCAGTCACAACTAGGGCAGGATCCTGGGAAGATGACTAGGCAGGGGAATGCTTCCTTTAAAATAGACTGGACAAACAATGTCACATCAAAACAACTGGAAAAATATCAATTGCTCATGGGTAGGCTGAGTTAACATAGTAAAAATAACAATTCTACCTAAATTCATTTACCTATTTAGTGCCATACCAATCAAACTACCAAAAATTATTTTATAAAGCTACAAAAAATAATAACAAAATTCATCTGGAAGAACAAAAGCTCAAGAACATCAGGGGAATTAATGAAAAAAAAATGCAAAGGAAGGTGGCCTAGCTGTACCAGATCTAAAACTTCATTATAAAGTAGCAGTCATCAAAACTATTTGGTACTGGCTAGGACACAAGTTAGTGGTGGATCAGTGGAATAGATTAGGTATACAGGACACAGTAGTAGATAATTATAGCAATCTACTGTTTGATATATAGATTGACATAGATATATAGCTGATCCCAGCTTCTGGGATACGAACTCAGTATTGGGCAAAAACTACTGGGAAAACTGGAAAATAGTATGACAGAGACTAGGCATAGACCAGCATCTCATGCCATATACCAATATAAGTTCAAAATGGGTAGACATAAAGTATGATACTATAAGCAATTTAAGACAGCAAGGAATAGTTTACCTGTCAGATCTATGGATAAGAGAAGAACTTATGACCAGACAAGAGATAGAGAACATTATGAAATACAAAATGGATAATTTTGTTTACATTAAATCAAAAAGTTTTTGTACAAATGAAACCAACATAACCAAGATTAGAAGGGAAACAGAAAGCTGGGAAACAATTTTTACAGGAAGTGTTTCTGATAAAGACTTCATTTCTCAAATATAGAGAACTAAGTCAAATTTATAAGAATGCAAATTATTTCCCAATTGATAAATGGTCCAAGGATATGAACAGGTGGTTTTCAGCTACAGAACTGAAAGCTATTTATAGTCACATGAAAAAATGTTCTAAATCGCTATAGATTAGAAAAATGAAAATTAACACAACTCTAAGGTAGGACCTCACACCTATCTGATTGGCTAATATGACAGAAAAGGAAAATGTTAAATGTTGGAGAAGATGTGGGAAAGTTGGAATGCTAATGAGTTGTTGGTGAAATTGTGTACTGATCCAGCCATTCTGGATAGCAATTTGGAACTATGCCCAAAGGGTAATCAAACTTTGAATACCATTTGATTCAGCAATACCACTACTAGGTTTGTATTCCAAAGAGATCTTAGAGAAGGAAAAAGGGCCTACATGCATAAAAATATTTATAGCAGTCTTTTTCTGGTGGCAAAGAATTGGAAATTGAGAGACTGCCTATCCATTGGGGAATAGTTGAACAAGTTCTGGTATATAAATGTAATGGAATACTATTGTTCTATAAGAAATGATAAACAGGCAGATTTCAGAAAAAAAACCAAACAAACCTGGAAAAGACTTAGATGAACTGATGCTGAGTGAGGTGAGCAGTGCCAAGAGAACATTGTACACAGCAACAGCAACATTGTGCAATGACCAACTTTGCTAGACTTAGCTCTTCTCAGCAATGCAATGATCTAAGTCAATCCAAAAGACTCATGATGGCAAATGTTATCCACATTCGGAGAAAGAACTATGGAGTCAGAATGCATATTGAAGCATACGATTTTCACTTTTTTTGGTTGCTTTTCCCTTTTGTTCTGCTTCTTCTTTCACAATGACTAATGTGGAATTATGTTTAGATCATAGCACATGTATAACCTTTATCATATTGCTTGCCATCTTGTGGAAGGGGGATGGGAGGGAGAAAAAATTTGAAACTCCAAAATATTATAAAAATGAATGTTGAAAACTATCTTTTACATGCAATTGGAAAAATAAAATGCTGTTTACCAAAAAAAGTTAGACTGTCATTATTTCAGCCCGTCTTAGAGTCTGAGCCCCTACTATACTTGATAAAGATAGAGTTGTAGGCTGCGTGAGAGAGATAAGACACTCATTGAAGTACTTGCAGATGGTAGCAGTTATAAAATACCACAAAGAGCTCTTTAATTAAGTCTTCCTTTCTCCCTTATTAAAATTCAGTGAAGATTACCTTGGAATTTGTACTTTATCTGAAAAACAAATCATAACAATTTCATAAGCCTGCACTGGGCTGGCTGGGTTGGAGCTTATTATCCTACCATAGCTTTATAAATGTGAAAATTTATATTAAAACCTTCAACACACTATTAGAGAGGCCCAAATAACAGCTGTACTTTGCCATCCTTCTGAGAGGACTGTCTGACTGACCATCCACCAATTATAATGTATACCTAGACACAGCATATTTTAGTAACTGCAGCTATGATTTGTTTGCATTCCCTTAACTTGAAACTTTTGGATGGCAGAGCCAAGATGGTAAAGTTATAGAAACTGTGTGTCCACAGCTCCACACCCCTCCTCCCCAATCTCCTCTAAGTAAATCTTGAAAATGAACCAGCTGAATTTTGATGGAGAAATTCAGAAAATGACGCAATGAGTCATTTGCCCAGACTAATTTGGAATAAGGAGACAAAGGGTATAGTCTGTGGACACTGGGGACAGAGTCAAGCAAAGGAAGATGCAGAACCCCTCTAGCACCTAGAGAAAGACTGTATATCAGGGCAAGAGGAAGGCCCAGGCATATAGTGGAACTTTTACCAGACCTTGACTGGGGCATTGTGACAGCAACATTGTGACAAAACTGGTAGCTTTGTTTTCCACTACCCACAGACTGAAGTTGCATTCCTAAGCAGAGAGATCCTAGTTGTGTACTGAGAAAGGAGAAGTTTTAGCAGTAACAGCAACTGCGTGCCTACAATTCTGCCACTCTGAATCAACAGAGCTTCATCACTGGTTGATAGGGGTTGAGTGGGCAGCAATCTGTTCTAGATCAGACTCAGACCTAGGTCAGGAACTTGTAGAACTCAGACCACAGGAGCAACTATCAAACTTTGCTTTGGATAAGATTACCCTGCAAGTACTGAAAATGTACAAGTTCTGAACCTATCCCTGTGATCCCGAAATAACATAATACTCAATACTCTAAGAAACCAAGCAAACTAGCCTAGACATTCCCTCTAGGAGAGCCACAGAGCCTAGTCCAAACATCAATTCCAAAGTCAGGACATAGACTGAAATAATGAGAAAATAAATAAGGAAGTTCTCTATAATGAACTATTATTATGGTAAGAAGCTTGACACAAACTGAGAAGAAGAAGAGAATGACTCCAAAATACCTATAAGCAAAGCCTCAGAGAAAAACATGGCCTAATCAAAAATTCAAATAAATTCCTGGAAGAGAGAAAGTAAGAGGCAAATATAAAGTTAAAACAGTTGTTTTTTAAAAAAAATAATAGAATGAGAACATTTTTTGGGGGGGCAGAATTAGAAAAGAAATGGGAGCTATGGAAAAAAGAACTGGAAAAAGAATGAATAGCTTGGCACAAGAAATAACAAAACCTTGTCCAAACAACAAACTCTCTAAAAATCTGAAGGATCAAATGGAAACCAATGACTCCATGAGGTAATGAGAAATATTAAAACAAAGTGAAAAAATTGAAAAAAAAAGGGAAGAAAATGTACGACATAGTAAGAACAACTGCTTTGAAAAATAGATTCAGGAGAAAAAAACAACTTAAAAATCAATGGACTATTTCAACACCATGACCAACCCCCTTTCCCTCCCCCAAACAACACAAAAACCAAACAAATCCAGCTAAACATCCTATTTCAAGAAAGTTTAAAAGTACCCATTTGTTTTAAAGACAGAGGGCAAAGTGGAAACAGAAAGACTCCATCAGTCAACTGCAGAAAGAAACCTCCAAATGAAAACTCCTAGGAGCATCATAGCCCAATTCCAGAGTTTTCAAGTCAAAGAAAAAATACCAGAAGCAACCAGAAAGAAAAAAAAAAAGTACTGAGGAGTCATATACGTGATTTAGCAGCCACTATAAAGGGTAGAGAACTTGGAATGGAATATTCCAGAAGGCAAAGGATATAGGTTTATAGACCTGGCACTATCCAAGAAGCCACCTTGCCACCTCCCTTGATTGTGGTGAGAATCAAATGAGATAATAGCACTTAGCATAGTGCCTGACACATGGCAAGTGCTGTGTAAATGCTCTTTCTTTCTTGCTTCCTTCCTCGCTTCCTTCCTTCCTTCCCTTCATACATCTCCCCTTCATCCCTCTCTTGCTTCCTTCCTTCTTTTTTCTTCTGTCCCTTCTTCCTTCTTTCCTTCCTTCCATAAACTTGACAGTGGACCTTCTCTTCCTAAGAGATGTTAGCAACATAGGAAAAAAGTGGAGTGTGCCTTGGAGAAGTGTGTGGTAGTTTTGTACTAACCAAGAAGGGAGTTGTTGAATTGTGTCATTCCTGACAAGGGAAGTGATCCAAGAATCTAGTCTTCTAGCCAAAGAAGAGAGATTTCTTGGGTATTTTCTGGCTTTATGGCCGACTCCAATTTAGTGAGTTTGAAAATCCAGCCTTCTATCTGGAGTAATTTCCTGAGCAGCATGCCTTTTGGAGAGAGAAGATGATCACCCATATGACTCCCACAGTTGGAGGTGCAATAAGGGACAAAAATCACAACATGAGGAGGCAAAAGGCCTTTGTCTTGCTTTCAGCAACTACAGCAAATGACTCAGATAGTATAGGTACCATGGGAATGAAATTGCCTCTCTAGCACTTTTAAAGTGTTTTTTTTCTCCTAGCAGAATCCAGTTCATAAGGCAGCACTGTGAATCTGGGGAAAATTGTTGAACTATGTAGAAAAGGAGGATTTACCAGAAACCTAGGGGAATTCTGTCCATTGTTTATGGGCTATTGAGAATCCTAAAGTATGTTTTCTGCTTTTATTTACTGGTCTCTTTTCATTCTTTACATCTCCAGCATTTCCTGTGGGATAATATAAAGGCTGTCCTGTACTCGATTAACAGTTGTTACCTTGAGTGCTTGTGTAGGAGCTAGGTACCTTATTACTGAATATTTGTGAAAATCTCTAGATAATGATTTTGGCTTCTCAAGCTATGTTCAGAGATCTACCAAAGAAATTCTAAGTAGGGAATGTGCAAGTCAAAGAAAAATGGTCCTTAAGAGCTGACTCTAAGATCAGGTGCAGTTAATGTGAGTTGAGAGGTTGGGGTCTCTGGTCCACAAGTTACGTGTAAAATTAAGAGATTGGGCTAGAAACATGAGCCCTCATCTAACATTAAATATAAGATCTTAGAATTATGATTTAAAGGAATACTGTTCTGTAAGTTGTGTAGTAAGAAATACAAGAAGAAATACTAAGAATTCAATACTCAGACACATTTGGTCTTAAGAATCTAAGAGGTAATTAGTCATACAAGTGGGAACATTAAAAAAAAACAAATGCTAAGTTGCCATGCAAGTATTTCTAGGGAACCAATTTATGTAGCTCTCCTGGGGGCACTTCTATTAGCAACATACTTCAAATTTTAGGAGTTAATCTTCACAACAGCCCCAGCAAACTGTTTGCTGTTGGTGTTATCTCCAGTTTACAGGTTTGAAAGCAGAAGCATGGAAAAGTAGAATAATTAGCCTCAAAGCCTCACAAGTGAATTAGCGGAGTCCCAACAATTAGAACTCAGTTCTAGGACTCAGTTTTTAATATGGTTTTTGGTCTTTGAACCAAAATGGCTTTTGACAGCCACCTGGGAGGTAAGAATGTTGTTGAAAAGTTGTCAGCATTTTCACAACAGCACAGCTGGAGCTAGGAATTTTTGCATCTGAATTAACCACCAAAAACAGTGCCATGGGCAAGTGAAATAAATCATGTCCTCATCTGAGGCATGAGGCAGGACCAGACACTGCCATGTTTATGGGGAAGACAGAGACTTTAAGACACTGATGGGACTTTTCCTCTAGGGAGCTGGAGAGTAGTGTAGGGAATAATGTGACTCGGGAAGAGATCATCTCAGAAAATATTTTTGCTAACTAAATGCTAAGTGGTGTTGTTTTTATATTCTTAAATCACTGCAAATTCTGTTAGCAAACTCTAAATTCCCTTTAAATCAGAAGTTTTTAACCTGGAGTCAGGGAACTTGTCTTTTTTAAGAACATTTTTTAAATAATGAATTTCAATATGTGATATCCCTTGTAATCCTATGTGCATATGTATATATAAATGTATATGTATATGTGTATATACGTATATGTGTATATACATGTATGTGTTTAAAAGCATTTTTCTGAGAGGGGGGGGTCCATGAACTTCAATTGCCAAAAGCATCCATGACACACGAAAAGACTGAATCCCTATTGTAAATTCATTACCTTAGTACAAAACACTGATTGCTCTACACTAGTTATGACTTTGCAAAGCAGCGAGGGAGTGAAGCTATCATTTTTTTCCTTTGTGTCTTCTCAGTTTACTCATGCCCACCTCATAATTAGTCCTATACAGTGCATTCCAACAGAGGGCATGCTACAATGAGACCTGGAAGCACATTTATGAAACATTTGGCTAAATAGTGACTAATGGAGGACCCCCAAAACATTCATGAATGCAAAAATTATATAAGCACCTAGGAGGGAAAATAGTTGTTTATATTACCTGGGAGTAAAAGAAAAAAATAAATAAAAACAAATGTGCTTTAATCTAAGAAATGAAAAGATCATTGGGGAGTCTGATTTGATTCAAGTATAGTCAATAATGAGACTATTTAAACCCATATATTTCAAAGTAGATCAAAAGTTAATATAGGCAATTATATTGTACTAGACATAGGCCTCACTCTCATTTGTGAGATTAGAGTCTGATGGACTTCCTCTCTGTGATGAGTAGACATTTGAATTGATCATTTGAAATACTCAGGGCAAAGAGGGAGTCATTTCAAATATCTTTGGTTTAGGTGGAGGGTGAATGGCATGGCAGGAAGCAACTTAGGTAGAAATCTCCTTGTGCCCTGTGACTTATTGGAGCAATTTTTAGCCAGAATAGTCAGTGTTACATTTTCTTCAATGTTCTTGATGTTTCTATTTTTTTTACAGAAATAATTTCCCCAAATCCACACCTAATAGAACCTTTCCTTTCAGCAGAGAAGTTTGGTTAAGTAAAAGTAAAGCAACACATTTACTATGCCTGATGATATATGCCCCAATCTGCATCTTTAGTTTGCCACCTCTCTAGGGAAAAGAGAGAGATTCCATCATGGGTCCTGTGAAATTGGTTGGTCATTGCATGCATCTGAATTCTTATTGACATCTCCAATATTCCTTTCTTGTATATTATTTAGATAATTGTGTATATGATTTACTTGTTTCTGCTTATTTTACTCTGTATTTATTCATGTCTTTCCAATTTTCTTGAAATTTTTCATATTTATTGCTTCAAGCAGAGCATTGATATTCTATTTTAGCAGATTCATATACTAATAACTAGTTTAGCCATTTCTCTGTTAATAATAATAGCATTTATACACTGCTTTAAAGTTTGCAAAGCACTTTACATATATTATTTCATTTGATTATCAGAACAACTCTAGGAGTTATTATTTTCCTCATTTCATAGAAGAGATAACTGAGGCATATGAAGAAGGATTTGAACTCAGGGCATCCTTATTCCAAGTCTAACACTTTATACATTGTGACAAACAATATGTACTCACTGTATTTCACATTCTTTGCTATTACAAAAATAGTTATTATAGAAATATTTTGGTAGCAGTATGGGACCTTTCCCTGGGTCTTTAAACTCATCAACTCCTTGTGATTATTGTTTGAGTGAACGTTAATACTAGCACTAATTCTGTGCTTGTAGGCTCTTCTGCCAGAAACAATTTTATTTAATTTTACATTAATCTAATAGCCATTTATTTCTAGCTGAGAGAGAGAGGGTAAAAGAAAGAGAAAGTGGGAGGGAGAAAGGAAGAAGTTTAGTCACTAAACACTAGATCTTTTTCCTTTCTTTCATTTTTTTTATTTTCAAGTACCTCAAATTGGCTAGGAAATGCATTTTAGGATCATGTGGCATTTATTTAAATGCTTTTCTTCCTACACTAGTCCGGTGTTTTAGTATTCAAAAGCACTATATTTAGAAAAAAGCATATTGATTGTCATTTACTGGTTAATAACCTTTAGTCAGGACATATATCCACAAGTAAAAACATATACACACTACAGTTCACACTATGGTTGTACTTCCATAGGAAAGACAGGGAAACTCTCTCTCTCCCTCCCTCCCTCCCTCCCTTTCTCCCCCCCTTTCTCTCTTTCCATCTCTCTCTTTCTCTGTTCCTCTCTTTCTCTCTCTGTGTGTATATATATATGTATATATGTTATATATATTCTTTCATTTATATTTATTGCCTTCTTATGTGTATGTATATAGGCATCTAGCTTATCTATCTCTTAGATTTTGAAAAGAAAAAGACTTTAGAAGTCAGCTAGTTCAACTCTCATTTTTTTTTTTTGCCTTTTTGGAGTGCAATTGAGGTTAAGTAACTTGCCCAAGGTTACATGGCTAGTTTTTTTGTGTGGGTGTTAAGTGTCTGAGGCCAGAACCAAACTCAGGTCCTCCTGACTCTGGGGCCAGTGCTTTACTCACTGTGCCACCTAGCCGCCCCTACATTTTTTAAAGAGAAATCTCTAGCAGAGAGATTAAAGTGACTAGCCCACAAGTATTAACTGGCAGAACTGATATTTTTACAAATAATTTTCATGTATCTGTTTTGTTTTTACATATCTTAAATTTCTTCCTGTATTCCCTCCCAGAGAGCCATCCAATATAACAGAGCTTTAAAAAAAAAGAAAGAAAAAGAGGAAGAATAAGCAAAACTAATTTATACATAGAAAAAAATATGAAAACTGATGTCATGTTCCACACTTCAGAAGTCCCCCTCCCCTCCTATCCAATTGGAGATGCCCAAAAGGCAGTTGGACTTGGGAGGACAGGAAAGAGGTTGGATTGGATAAGTAGATTTGAGGATCATCAGCTTAGAGATGATAACTGAATCCATGGGGGCTGATGAGATCACCAAGGAAGCTGGTATAGAGGGAGAAGAGAAGAGGACCTAAGTCAGAGACTTGGGGCATACTCCCTTCCCATTAGCAAGCATGATCCAGACAAATATCCAGCAAAGCATACCAAGGAGTGCAATAATGAATGAGGGTGCCTTTCTTCCCATATCTACCAAATTTCTTATTCCTGTTTTTTTGTCATCTTTGCCAATTTGCTGTGTGTGAAATCTTGGAGGTGTTTTGATTTATATTTCTCCTATTATGAATCATTTGAAATATTCTTTGATATTGCCATGAATTATTTGCAATTCTTTTGAGAACTATTTATTCATATCCTTTGACCATTTTTCTATTGGCCTATCATATTTCTGTTAATTGTCTATATATCATGGATAATAATGCCTTATCTGAGAAATTTGATACAAGAATATTTTTTTCCCATTCAACTGCCTTTTTTCTCCTAAATTTTTATGTGTCTATGTCTATGTGCATGTGTGTGTTTGTATTTGTGTGGAAACTTTTCATTTTCATATAATCAAAATTATCTATTACATCTTTTGTAATTCCTCTGTCACTTGTTTGGTTAAAATACATTTTTATTCATAGTTAGGGAATGTACATGATTCACTCTTTCCTAATTTTGTTATGGTATGATCTTTAATTTTTTAGGCCACATATACATTTTTGAATTTGTTATGGAAAATGGTATAAGGTGTTGATCTAACTTTAATTTCTGCCATCTTCTTTTCCAGTTCTGCTAGGAGTTTTTTATTTAATTGAATAAGGAATTCTTTTCTAAGTAATTTATGTCTTGGTGTTTATTGAGCACAGGACTATTGAGTACCACTGTTTCTGGTTCTCCCTTGTCTATCTATTCCATTGACTTTATAGAACCTTTTAAAACTAATACCAAATGGCTTTGATGACTGCTGTTTGTTAATAGAGTTTGGGGTCAATAAGAGCTATTCTCCCTTCATTCCTACATGTTGCCTTATTTACTTTGATATTCTAGATCTTTTCTTTCTCCAAATGAATTGACTTATTTTTTATTGGGCTCTGTAAAGAATTACTTTGAAAATGTGCTTGATATTGCATTAAAGTGCTAAGTTATTTTTGGTAGCATTGTCATTTTTGTTCTTTTGGCTCAGTCTACCTATGAGAACTGAATATTCTTCCAGCTATTAAATTATTCTTTATTTCATCAAGGAGCATGTGCTAATCTATTTGTAATTATTGAGTGTGCTTTGGTAGACTGACTCTTAGATATTTTAGGTATTTTATAAGTCTTTTGAA
>NW_027186296.1:60613741-60632788 GCF_028583685.1 Petaurus breviceps papuanus | reverse complement strand
AACAAGGATAATTTTATTTCTTCTTTGCTTATCTTTGCATTTTAAATTTCATTACATTTTCTTATTGCTTTTGCTATAATGTCTAGAACCATATCAAATAGTAGTGGGGAGAGTGGGCCTCCTTGATTTATCCTTGTATTTATTAGGAAAGTTTCTTGTGAAGGAAGAGGCTTATGATATTTTTGGCCCATGAATCTCTTCTTAGAATGATGTTTTTAAAATTCATCATTGAAGTAAAATTTCAGTTAGAGGTTAATGAAAATAAAGATGTAACTTTTTTCCCAACCAAGTTCATGGGCCCCAAAAAGTCTGTTCAGGCATTCTCTAGGGGGTGTCTGTGGATCCTAGTTTAAAAACCTCTGTTCTAGTATATCTCATGTGATAGACTAAATAAACTATATCTAGTGAATGTTATGCTTGCTTTTTATTTTAGATTAGTACCCTTTATGACATTAAACAGCATCCTTCTGTGCCTGTATTGTGTGGCATTTTTTTTAATCAGAAAGGAGTGTTGTACTTTATCAAAGGCTTGTTGTGAATCTTTTGAAGTAATCAAGTGGTTTTGAATATTTTTGTTTTTAATATGATTTAATATGTCTCGTATATGCCTGGTCTCTCCTCTTGCACTGCTACCACCTAGTGCAGGTTCTCTCTCATCAGTTCACATCTGGATTATTGCAATAGTCTGCTATCATATTTTCTCTCATGTCTAATGTGTCTCTTTCTCTCTCCAGGTACCCCTCAAAACTATGCCTTTTCTTTTTCCTTTCCTCTTTCTCTCTCCCTTCCATTCTCTCTTTCTCACACATACATATAAGAATATAGTCAGTTCTGCATTAACATGATATATATTTTTTAAATTAAATTTTATGTTTATTTTTAGTTTACATCATTCATTTCCACAAGATTTTGAGTTACAAATTTTCTCCTCATCTTTCCCCTACCCAACACCCCAAAACAATGATCCCACTGTATACCCCCTCCCCCAATCTGCTCTCTCCTATATCCTCCCCTATTCCCCCTCTGACTATCCACTAGGGCAAGATGGATCTCTATACCCCAGTGCCTGTATATCTTATTTCCCAGTAGCATGCAAAAATAATAATATTAGTAATTTATTAAACATTTGATTTTAAAACTTTGAATTACTGATTCTTTCCCTTCCTATCTAATCACCCATCCCTACTGGGAAGATAAGCAATTCGATATAGATTGTACATGTGGAGCTATGCAAAACATTTCCATAGTGGATATATTGTGAAAGCCTTGAGAATTTCTTGAAGGATGATTTCTAGGCTTTTTTGATCATGTCTTTCAGGTAGTCCAGTAATTTTAAAATTATGTCTCCTGGATCTATTTTCCAGGTCAGTGATTTTCCAGTGAGATATTTCACATTGCCTTCTATTTTTTCATTTGTTTTGATCTCTTTAATAGTATCTTGATTTCTCATAATGTCACTAGCTTCCATTTGCTCCAATCTAATTCTGAAGGAATGATTCTCTTCAAAGATCCTGAGGGGCAAAAGAAATAACTTTCCTACCCTTTTAAATATAATTTTAAAAATTGATAAACTCTGTTTCTACCTCATCTTTACTTTTGAATATATTTTCCCCTGTCCTCTCTCTATCAAGCTATCACTTGTAGCAAAAAAAGTAGGAAAAATGAGAAAAAAAAGTAGTTCAGAAAATTATTTCAAGTTTGAATGACAGTATATGCAATGTTTCATACCTATGGTCTTCAGCTGCCACAAAGATTGGAAGAAAGTTTGTCTTTTTATGTTCTTTCCTGGACCAAGCTCATTCATTATAATTATATGGAATTCCATTTCCTTTGTCTCTGTTCTTTGTGTTTATGTTGTTGTAGTCTTTATGTATATCACTTATGTTTTGTTTACACAACTTTTCATAAGTTGATTTGTCCTCCCATATTGTTTCTCTGTATTCTTCATATTCAGTGTTTCTTACACAACTGTCCACTGTATTTATGTACCACAATTTGTTCATTCATTCCTTAATTGCAATGCATCTACTTTGTTTCTATTTTTTTCTTACTGCAAAAATTATAGCTATAAATATTTTCTTGTATATGGCATCCTTCTTTCTACCTTTGACATCCTTGGGGCATAAGCCTGGCTCTGGTTTCTCAAGTATAAAGTGAAATGGCATTTTGGTTCCTTTTTTAAAAGCACAATTTAGAAAGAAGTATTTTTTAAAAGTGATTGTTTTCCTTGTCTTTGAGGTATATTTCATTATAATACCTATATCCCCAATACTCCAAAGGGGAAGTTGTTTTGTCAGGTTCCTTAAAATGAATTTTTCTACCTGTCTTTCTCCAGCTCTATATCACTTAAATCCAATAGGAAATATATGAAACTTTTCAGCAGTGTCAATTCCTTACCCTTTCCAAATAAATGGACTATATACCATTTCCACCTAAGGCTAAGGACAAGACATCCCATTTCATGCTTCAGCAAACTCACTAAGGAAACAAATATAGATTTTTCTACCAAATTCCTTTAGGTTATAAGGCAAGTTGATTAAGGCCCACCTCTAAATCTCAGCAGTGAAATAAATGGATGAGAGATTTCACCTCCCCTTAAAGCATGTGGGGTTATGTTTAATATTGACTCTCCTAATCAGTTTGACATGAAACATATTTCCCACAGATGTGACACTCCAGATAGGTTCATGTGATGGAGAGATGAGTGCCATCTGGATTTCAGTTTCCTGCCAGCTCAGAATAAATTCAATTATGTTCCTTCTCCCCTTTACCATCCCTTTGTGGATTCAATTTCCATGTGTACATGTACAATTCATTTGGGGAGGAGTTAATAAAAGTGTCTCTTCCTGATGCTTGTATCACTGGTTGTATCTCCTTTTGCCCCCAAATGACAAGGGAATAGAACAAGGTCCCAAAGAAAACTTAGAGGGTGACTTGGGTTATAGACTTTCACATGATCTTTGCTAGGCACCCAGTGAAACTGATTGTGTATTGTCATGGTCTATCAGTTAGAACTGTCTCTAGCTCCTCTGAAATTCCAAGCGATGTCATGACACATTTAATGAAGTCTAATGACCTTGATAGCCTCTCCCCCGCCCATTCTTTCTTCAGAATATGGCCTTCCCCACTTTTTGAAGAGTTTTTCTGGTCTTCTTTATAAGGTTTAGGTTGTTACTCTAAAGCTCACCTTGAGAGAAACATGTACTTAGAAAAATGAAATTAAACCCAGTCCTTTGGCATCAAGTTACCCATAATCTATTAGAGGAGATAAGACAGGCATTCATATAGTTATAATACAATGAAATACCAACTATTGCTATTCTGTCTCTTCTGTTTCACATTCAAAGTCTTTTTACAGTCTCACTTCTGCTTACCTTCCCAGAATTATTTCACATAGTGGTTCCTCCTACAATTTACCTTCTTTCCCAACTGGTTTACTCGTTTTTCTCGATAGACTCACTTCTGTCTTTTTGTCCTCTATCACTAAAATATTTTTCCTTCTCTCCTTTTTCTCTTGAAATCCCTAGATCCCTTCACAGCTCAGCTCAGGAACCTTCTCCTACAGGGAACCCTCTCTGACTTCCCTCTCCTTCACTTAGCCCTCTCAATGCTATCCCTGAAATTACTTTGCATTTGATATATATTTCTTGTCTATTTTCTTATCTGTGTATATATTGTACCCATGCCAACCCCTACCTCCATGTAAATTCCTTATCAAAGCAAGAATTCTTCCATTTTGCCTTTGTATCTCCAGTACTAGCACAGTATAGGCACTTAATAAATTCTTGTTTAATGAGTGTACAACATGACAAGTGCTGTAATAGCATCAGCAGAATGCTTTGAGAGTTCAAATTATGGAAATTTGGCATTTAAGCTTGGCAAGATTTCAGCAAATACAGCTAGAGTAAGACGGGGATTCTAGGTGGAAGGAAAAGTGAGACCTAAAGCATAGAGCATATTTGGGGAGCAGATGAATAATCTATTTTGAAGAGAGATTAGGGAGGAAAGCATCTAGCACTTTGGGTGGATGGACCCCCAATAATGAACTTATGGGAGGATATGAACTAGATTTGGATAGGATGGGGAGGAATGGATGTATTGGGATCTGCCTTTGTAAAAATGTCCAAGTTGATGAAATTACAGATACATTTGAATATTTTGAAAAAGTGAATAGGGATAGTGGGACATAAGGGTGGCAAGATTCATATTGTGAGGCCAAAAAGGACCTTGACTGACTTCGTAAAGAGTATGATCTTATTTTGTAGGCAATGAGAAGAATCTTATTATTTGCTGCATTGCATGGAGGAATTAGTGAGAAAGTCACAAAAAATAAGAATAGGTAACATATAGGTTTGATTTCTAGGGCATGTGCCATGGCCTTTCAATGGGGCATGTTACATAAGCATATTGTATTTAAATTTATAGGAAAAGGAAAAGACATTTCTTGGCAGCGAAGATTTGTGTTTATGGCTTTAACTGATAGGGCAACCGGAGCTTTCCTCCAGAGTGCTGATAGCATGTTCTAGTGTCAAAATATTTGAGCTTTAGACGAAGTGAGAATAATTTATTAGAATAGGAAGCAATGACAGCCACACTCCGGGTGAGGTCCTCTTCCCCTGCATTTGAGACCTGCTTCCCATTGTACTAATCTGTCCAGTTACAAAATAAAATAAAATAGGTCAGTTATGACTCTGCTCAAACTGACTGACTTGGAAATGATTTGGGACTTAGGTTGGCTAGGAAAATGTTAAATTTGACACGGGGTGTGAGAATATGAAATAGAGGGAAGATGAAAGAGGGCTTGAAATAGATTGAAAGGACAGCATTGGAAAAGCACAAAGAAATATGTCAGTTGCGAATAAGTAAAGTGGATCTGGAGTAATGAAATTAAGGAAATGAATTGGACAAATAGAGTGTGCTCAGTTTTGTCCTCTAACATGGAACCTCATTTGGACAAAATGTTCATTGAAAAGTGAATGTGCATTTAGATAGTCAAGGAGGAAAGAAAAACGGGATCAACAGAGAATCTGAATCTATTAACATGCAGGCCTTTGACTCCTTTTGCAAAGAGTGGAAAATTCTATTTGTTACAGTAATGTTAAAATGTCATGATATCATCTAAAAAGAAAATCATTCACTAGTTTCAAAAGAGGTTAGCTGTGTGTTACTGATATACTTTTGTGGGAATTTCTGGTTGAAATTCTAATGATCATAAGCTGAAGGCGGGAAGGGACCTCAGAAGTCTGTTCCTTGAACAAAACTCTCCATCTTCTGATTTTGGGCATTTAAAATATCTCTTTCCCATCCCTCCTCATCTTCATCTCTTTGCTTCCCTGGATTCCTTTAAGTCCTAGCTAAAATGCCATTTTCTACAAGAAACCTCTCTTCATCCCACCTAATGCTAGCACCTTCCTTCTGTTGATCATCTCTCTCTCTCTCTCTCTCTCTCTCTCTCTCTCTCTCTCTCTCTCTGTCTGTCTCTCTATCTTGGTCTCTCTCTTTCTCTGTCCCTTTGTATTTTATGCATAGTGATTTGCATGTTGTCTCCCATTAGATTTAATTCCCCGAGTGCAGAGACAATTTCACTCCCCCCCACCCCCATTTTTTCAATCCTCAGCACAATGCCTGGCTTATACTGAGTTCCTAATAGTTCTTTGTTGACTGACTGCCAGACCAACCCTGTCTTTGGACAGTGTAGGGGAATGAAACCTAGGGATGTTAAATGACTTGTTTAAGGTCATATAGGTGGTAAGTATGAGAGGTGGTATTTGGGTCCAAGTTCTTTGAGTACAGAGTCAATGATATTCCCACCACAATGATTCTATTTAACTAAAATATTCAGAAAAAGGAAGCTTGGCTCCCACTTGAGGCAACTCTCTTAATTCACTTTATGTCAGTACAGTAGAGAGAGATTTTTCCAGGTAAGCTCACATGTCACCAGGGTTTCTGGGAACTGCTGAAGGAAGTTGAATTTGACTGCAGGCACACTTATACTACAGCAATGCTCTTTACCAGGGATTTGTGAACTTATTTTTAAT
The DNA here is from genome assembly GCF_028583685.1 of Petaurus breviceps papuanus. Classification (NCBI taxonomy): domain Eukaryota; kingdom Metazoa; phylum Chordata; class Mammalia; order Diprotodontia; family Petauridae; genus Petaurus; species Petaurus breviceps. The sequence goes on along the minus strand of NW_027186296.1, from coordinate 60,626,750 downwards.
ATGTTGATTACTATATTTTTAGTACAGTTGGTTTCTTTAGTAATCCTATGTACATATTTTATTCATTTAACAACATTCTGAGCAGGGACCCATAAGCTTCCTCAGACTGCCAAAGGGATCCATGGCACAAAAATAGTCAAACCTTTGCACTAAGGTATTTAGGGGACTAAAGAGTGGGAATGGTGGGTGATTGATCAGGCTGGTCTATCTAACAGCTAATAATTTATATAACACTTTTAAGGTTTACAAAGCACTTTACCCTAGATGCTCTTAATATTCTCACTTTACAGAATGGTAAAACTGAGGCTGAGAAAGGTTAAATGCCCAGAGTCCCACAGCTAGTAAGTGACAGAGGTAGGATTTGAACTCAGGTCTTCCTGATTTCAGTTTCAGCATTTTATCCAGTGTGCCATCTAGCTACCTTTCTATATAGAGTGGAAAGATAAGCACATGCTGTCAGTGCAGGGCAAGCATATACTGATAAGAAGCGGATGATGGCTGTTGCCTTGGTGCAGTTGCAGAGCCCACACTTCTGTATTCTGGATTCCCCATGCCTTGTTTCTTAGTGCTGAATGGAGCATGTCCATGGACATTTGTGAGGGTCCAGAGATCCTGGATTGTGCTGTTCTTCAAGGGTAGCCTTTGCCAGAATTAGAGATGTAAAGCATGATCAAGCTGTGTTTCAGATCCATCTAAGAGTTGCCTTTCATTGATTTGTTTGACCCTTGAAATTGTGCTCTCTGAGTAGTCTCTCTGTTCCCCATCATTAGTGAATGGGTGCAATGTGGTAGTCATTGGGGTATAATATTTAAACCCAATTTGCCATGTGTGCTTTACTCAGCCCCAATTCTAATTAAATGTTGTTGTCTTGCCCCTCTCTTTTTTTTTTTATTTTAACTCTGTGTCTCTATGGGATTGGGGAAGTTGTCAGTACTGCTTTCTCAGATTAAGAAAGAGATAATGAAGAAAGCTCAGTTTTACCAGTTTTTTTCCCCTACCTAAGCAATTGCCTTACTTGAACCAGAATTCTAAGTGTGAGTGACTAAAGATAAGAAAATGGACATTATACTGCACAGGAAAATCCATCTGAAGAAGGGAGAATTCTTCAGAGACTTTCAGTTTCTTGCAACATTTAACCTTTCGCTATAGAGAAAGAAATACCTTTTGGGTACTAGGAGATGCAATGAAAATTTACAAAGGCAGTATAAAATGATGGACAAATGCATATTTTAAATTATGTTTTAAAAAAGAAGCAGTTTCTATTACTTTTAGATGCTGTCCCAATCATGAACTAAGTTACAAATGGTTGCTAACAAGTAAAGTGAGATATTTAACTGAAAAATTTGTATTTCACAATAGGCCTGCATTATATATTAATGCATTATAAAAATAAATGCTTCTTACTCCTCATTTCTCATTTCCACCCTCGCATGTTGGGATTACTACAATATCCCTCCTGCTTGTCTCCCTGCTTCTAGCATCACATTGCACCAATCTATCCTGCACAGTGCTGTGAAATGAATTTCCTCAAAGATTCCATCCCCAACTCTAAATACAAATACTGGGGGAAATTGTCCTTGTAATCAGGAAGTATTGGGTTTGAGTCCCGTCCCTCACACATACCGACTCTGTGACCCCAGCAAATCACTTAGCCTCTGGGATTTCTAGGCATCTCTGTAAGGTATAGCTGTAGAATAGTGACTTCTTTTCACTGGAGGAAGGAAGAAGTTTCTCATCAGGAGTTCTAGACATCAGTGTTGTCAAATTATTATAAAAATGAAAACCTTTCAATGGGGTATAGATATCTTATTTGCCCTACAAGAAAAATAAGGGTGAAGGGAATAAGAAGGGGAGAGAGATAGATGGGGGGAGGGGTAATCAGAATGTATACCATCATGGGGTAGGTGGGAGGGGAGAGATGGGGAGAAAATTTGGAACTCAAAATCTTGTGAAAATGAATGTTGAAAATGAAAAATAAATTAATTTTAAAAAAGTTTGACTTGGAAAAAAAGAAAGAAATGAAAGCCTCTAAACCATACATATGGATCCCTGCAGATATATGTTGACTTACAAGACCAAATATTAACATTATCTGTGTTCTGTTGTATTTTTATTTATTTTGTTAAGTATTTCCCAATTACATTTTAACACCTGGGAGCGTGACCTTGTGTTTGATCCCTCTGCCCTATACCAGTGAAATCAAAGGTCTGGAAAAACCAACCTTTCTATTAAAGAATTTACAATGGCTCCTTATGACTTGGGCCCTCCTTGATCTGTTCTCAGTCTTACAGTAACAGCTTCCTTTAGTACTCCTCCCAGGGGAAAAACAAAAACAAAAGACTCTGGTTTAATCAAATCTGTCTCTTTAACTATCTGTTCCTCTAAATGCCAAGTTAAAGCCTACCTCTGTGCCTTTGCTTATGCAGTTTGTTGGAGAAAGCTGTGGGGTCTATAAATTTTAATAGCAGTTCAAGAAAGTACAGGGAATTCCGAAGAACATATGTGAATTGAAGAAAGGAATAGTTCATCTTCTCAGAAATTCTCTCTCCATTACCTAGACCCTTTCTATGACTTGCTCATTGACCTTACTTAACAAGGTCAACATAGGTCTTGGGAACTGGTAGCCTCTCATTCCACATGCAGCCTGTGAAGACTGGGGTCAAGAGGAGCATCTGGACCCTTGAAAATAAAGCTTGTAGCTACTTTCTTTTCTGGCTCTTGTTTCTGCCTCTTCCTAGGTTGCCAAAGCATGATCTCATGGAATGAGATTTTTCTGAAACTGTGTATAACAACTAGAAAACAAAATCGCTAGTTAAGATTTGTCAAATTAAGATAGTACTTCAGTAATACCTTTGCTCTTTCAATATTAATATTTTTTATGGATTCTTAGATTTTACTATCATGCTTTTCAGTAGAATGTAAGTTCCTAGAGGGCATACGTCCTTTGTTTTTTTGTTTTATTTTGTTTTATCATATCTATACTCTTACACATAGTGGGGCAGAGGCAAGATGGTGGAGTAAAGGCAGGGATTTGCCTAAGCTCCCCTCCAAAACCCTCCAAATACCTTTAAAATGGCTTTAAACAAATTCTAGAGCTGCAGAACCCATAAAAAGAGAATTAAACAAATTTCCAGCCCAAGACAACTTACAAGGTTGTCAGGAAAGGTCTGTTGCTCCAGGTTGAGAGGGGAGTATAGTCCAGCTCAAGTTGTACTAATGCCTACTAGGCCCCAGCAATTCTGGAGCAGGCCTTGGAGTGACTGAATTGCTGGCAGTTGTGGTGGTTTCCAGACCTCTCAACCCACAGACACCAGGGACAACTTAGAAGGGCAGCGGGAAGGATCTGTTGCACCAGGTAGGAGAGGAGCATAGTCCAGCACAGACCTGGCCAGGAGCAGGTTTTGGGAGTGACTGAATTGGCAGCAATAGTGGTGGTGGCAGTGGCAGGGGCTCCTGCCGGGGCTTTCAGTTCACAGATGGTAAGGGGGTCAAAAGGAGACTATAGGGGTCTTTTTACTAGCACTAAGGCAAAACTCTGTTGCTTTGCCCATATGTGGAACTGGGTCACAGTCCTAGGTGGCAGTCCCAGGGTAAGGAAGGGCACTAGCATAGCAGAGCTGGTGGCAGTAGTGGAGATATCTTCCTCACAGTTCCAGGGCAGAAAAGAGTGCTTGTGGTCACTCATAGACCAGAACACAGGCCAGGAAAGGAGTAAACACATTCTTTAGATCATAAAACCTTAGAAGGACTGAAAATTTACAGGTTCCCAGAAGTATCTCTGAAAATTGCCGTCTAAAACCCCTGAAGTTTGGGATAATGTGTACTCCACACCAGAAGCAAAGGACCACCTTAACAAAGAGTTAAAATTCCAGTAATAGACTGGGAAAATGATCAAATGATAAAAAACCTCTGACTATAAAAAGTTATTATGACACAGAAGACCAAAATACATACTCAGAAGATAGCAAAGTCCAAGCTCCTTCATTCAAAGCCTCCAAGAAAAATATGAATTGGTCTTAGACCATGGAAGAGCTCAAAAAGAATTTTGAAAATCAAGTAAGAGAGGTAGAGGAAAAATTGGGAAGGGAAATGAGAGTGATGCAAGAAAATCATGAAAAATGAGTCAACAGCTGGGTAAAGGAGACACAAAAAAATACTGAAGAAAATAACACTTTAAAAACAAACTAGGTCAAATGGCAAAAGAGGTCCAAAAAGCAAATGAGGAGAAGAATGCCTTAAAAATAGAATTAGTTAAATTGTTCAAAAGCCCACTGAAGAAAATAATTGTTTAAAAATTAGAATGGGGGTGGCTAGGTGGCTCAGTGAATAGAGCACTGGCCCTAGAGTCAGGAGGACCTGAGTTCAAATCCAGCCTCAGACACTTACTAGCCATGTGACCTTGGGCAAGTCTCTTAACCCCAATTGCCCTGCTTTACCCCCCCTCCCTCTTCAAAAAAATTAGAATGTTTTTTACCCAAAGGTGTATATTGACTTGCACATAGTAGGGACTTCATAAATGCTTATCAAATTGAAATCTAAATAAATTCTGTTTTTTAAAGAGGAAAATACTTATGCTATTACAGATCTCCAAGACTGGGTTGAATTTTAGATCCATAGTGTTCTTTATTAGTAAAGAGGAATTAATCTCTGGATCTGAATATATTCTGTTTTTTCTCCTTGCTATACTGCTCTATTCCAACTAGAAACAAAAAGGACTGGATTGTTCTTGCTATTTTTGTCAAGCTACTGGCAACTCCAATTTTTGTTTGGATATATTGTAGATAGTGGAGCAAGGAATCTCTGGATCATGCATCTCAAATTCTGAACTATAGCTCTCAGTGTTTGACTGCATGAGAAATTTCTAACATGATTCCCTCCAGCTGTGATGCCTCTTCCTCCTCTGTGTTTATTCATTTTCTTTCTATTTTTCAAAGTCCAACTGCAATCCTACCTCCCTTTCAAAGCCCTCCCTAGTGACCATTTTTTTTTCCATCCAGGTTCTTTTGTACTTCTTTCTTTTTTTGAGGATTTAAAACGTTTTATTCATATTTCATTTTTGCATTACATTTAGATTATTCTTGCTTTGTGAAAGATTTTTATAATAAGAGTAAAACAGTGCAGTAAAATTAATAATACAGTGATATTATCTTAAATTGCAGTCAATACTTCTTAATATTCCCCTCATCACTATTTTTAAAATTAAGAGAAATCAATTTTCTCACTTATCCTCCACTTCATTGGAGAAAATGTTTTTTTACAACAAATATGCATAATAAAATTCTAATTCCCACAGTAGTTGAATTAAAAAAGTTTGTCTCATTCTATACCTTAAGTTTTTCACATCTCTGTAATGGATAGCATGTTTCATCATCAGTCTTCTGGAGTCACAGATAGTCATTTTATTGATCACAGTTCATTCAGTCTTCAAAGTTTCTTTCTTTTTACAATGTTCTTATTGTATAAATTCTTTCTTTGGTTCTATTGATTTCATTTTTAATAAGTTTATAAGAATCTTCAAAATTGTTCATTTTTATAATATTTATGATAGGGAATAAACTTTTTCTGGTTCTGCTTACTTCACTCTGCATTGGTTTAAGCAAATCTTTCCATTTAAAAAATAATTTTTATAGATGTTTTATGTTTCTTACATGACCATAATATCCCATGTATAGTTCCCTTCCGTTTTTTACCTCTCCTTAGTAGCCATCCCATAAAACTGTGGTTTGTTTGGTTTTTACAGAAGGAAAGAATCAGAACAACTTGTTCATAGATTTAGGAATCTCCAAAATATGTGTGGCATATAACATCTGTGGACCATTCACTGCCACCAAGTTGTAGATTAGGGGTGTCTTCTCATATCTCTTACTTTGAGTCCCACTTGATCTTCACAATTTTGTTATGTTTACTTTTGATTCTTTGGTGGATCATTGTTCTTTCCATCCATGTCTTTTGGAAATCAATTTCCTCATTCTTGAATTACCTAAACTAACATAGTTTATTGAGTAGATTCTGTTTCTCAACTGTGGATCATCAATATATCTTATGCTGACCTCCATCATTTCCTGAATATTACAAAATAGGACAAATGTCTTCCTACTCCCAAAGTGAAGTACATTCCAATACAGGATAAAAAGATCATATATGGGGGTAAGGGACCGGGTTCCCCTCTGGGGAATCTTTCCAAGTAAATGTCATGGTGATGGTGATGCTCTTCAGCCTCATATGATATGATGTCAACAGTCAGAATATTTTCATTCTTGGAATAGAGACCAATGGAAAATATAGGCCAGAGAGACTCTAAAAAGAAGCTTGTGAATGTATAGTAGTATCTGAATATATATGTAGTATCTGTTGCCTACATCATAAAACACTATGTGTCCTGCCTCATAATCCAAAAAAAATCCCTGCTTGGTAGAGTTTTTCTCTTAAGGGAATTCTGGTCCTGGGTACGGACCAGACTATATACTTATTTTGTCTTAGATGTAAAAGCCAATAGAAGAAGATGGTGGCAGGGGTTGGGGGGGGGTGGAGATCCAAGATGGCGGCATAGAAGCAGGAAAACTCTGTGAACTCCCCCCATAACCACCTCAAATACCTATAAAATATGACTGTAAACAAACTTTAGAGCTACAGAACCCACAAAGTGGCAGAGAGAAACAAATATCTCACTGAAGGTAGCCCGGCAGGCTAGGGTCCTTTGCAGCATGCTGGGAGAAGAGCCCAGCCCTGCATGAGTCCATGGCTTTAATGTTAGGGGGGCCCTGGCCAGCAGCTACTGGAGCAAACTTTGGGAGAGTGGATCACCAACAGCTGTGGCAATTTCCAGAATTATCAACCCAAAAAGGCTAAAGGCAAATTAGTGGGTCAGTGTGGACTTTGGGAACAGGGGGACCCAGAGTGTGGTCCAGCCTCTGCCCCCAGGGCAAGAAGGCAAGAAATGGCAGAGGTGGTGCACAGCTGCTGCCATATGGCTACTTCAGAGCTCCTGGCCTGCAGATCATAGGGGGATCAAGTAACCATTCAGAAGGATAGTTACTTTTGCTTTAACCTTCTTGGATCTGGATCATTGTCTTGGGTGGAGGTCCTGGGGTGTATGACCAGTTGCCAGACCCAGTGGAGGCTTCAGAGAGGGCACCCAATTAATAGCTCCAGCAGCTGTGAAAACCCCAGAAATTTGGGACAAAGCTCTCCTCTCTGGAAGCAGAGTTCTATTGTGGCAAAAAAAACTCAAAAGTCAAATAATTGTGTGGCAACATGAGCAAGCAAAGGAAGTAAAGCAAGCACAGCAGTCAAACCTTAGATTCCTTTTTTGGTGACAAAAAGGATCAAAGCATGGAATGGGAGAAAGACAACACAGTGAGAACTCCTGCATCAAAAGCTTCCAAGAAAAATGTGAACTGGTTGCAGGCTATGGAGGAGTGCAAGAAGGATTTTGAAAACCAAGTAAGAGAAGTGGTGGAAAAATTGGGAAGAATAATGAGAATAATGCAAGAAAATCATGAAAAGAGAGTCAATAACCTGATTGAGGAAAAAACACCTTAAAAAATAGACTAACTCAAATGGCAAAGGAAGCCAATGAGGAGAAAAATGCCTTAAAAAGCTGAATTTGCCAAATGGAAAAAGAATTTCAAAAGCTCACTGAAGAGAATAATGCCTTCAAAATTAGATTGCAGCAAATGGAACCCAGTGACTTTATGAGAAATCAAGATACTATTAAACAGATCCAAAAAAATGAAAAAATAGAAGGCAATGTGAAATATCTCATTGGAAAAAGATCTGACCTGGAAAATAGATCCAGGAGAGATAATTTAAAAATTATTGGGGGGGGGTGGTGGTGGCTAGGGTATGCAGTGAATAGAGCACCAGCCCTGGAGTCAGGAGGACCTGAGTTCAAATCTGGTGTCAGACAATTAATATTACTAGCCACGTGACGTTGGGCAAGTCACTTAACCCCAATTGCCCTCTAAAAAGCAAAAAAAAAAATATTGGACTACCTGAAAGCCATGATAAAAAAAATAACCTAGAAATCATCCTTCAAGAAATTTTCAAGGAAAATTGCCCTGATATTTTAGAACCAGAGGGCAAAATAGAAGTTGAAAGAATTCACCGATTACCTCTTAAAAAAAAGATCCCCAAAAGAAAATTCCTAGGAATATTACAGACAGGTTCTGGAGTTGCCAGGTCAAGGAGAAAGTGTTAGAAGCAGCCAAAAAGAAACAATTTGAATATTGTGGAAACACAATCAGGATAACACAGAATCTAACAGCTTCTACATTAAGGAATTGAATGGCTTGGATATGATATTCTGGAGGTGAAAGGAACTAGAATTAAAACCAAGAATGAGTAAAATATTTCAGGGGAAAATATGGTCATTCAATGAAATAGATGCCTTTCAAGCATTCTTGATGAAAAATCAATGAAAGAAGCATGAGAATGTAAATAAGGAAAAGAAATCATAAGGAACTTATCAAAGTTGAACTATTTACATTCCTACATGGAAAAACAATAATTGTAACTTATGAAACTTTTCTCACTATGAGAATAGTTGAAGGGAATATAAATATATATATATATATATATGTATACATACATATATACCTACATAAGAGGGTATATGGGCATATGAATACATATGTTAGTGTGTGTATATATGTGTATGTGTATACATAGACAGAGGGCACAGGATCAATTGAATAGGAAGGGATGATATTTTAAAAATAAAACTAAGAGGTTAGAGAGGAATGTAATGAGAGGAGATAGGGAGAGACAGAATAGGGTAAATTATGTCATATAAAAAAGGCAAGGGAAAACTGTTACAGTGGAGGGGAAGAACAGGAAGGCAAAAGGGAATTGGTCAACTTTACTCTCATTGAATTTGGCTTAAGGAGGGAATAATATACACACTGAACTGGTTATCTTACCCTACAGGTGAGTAAGGGGGAAGAGAATAAGAGGGGGGATGATATAAGGGAGGGCAGATTGGTGGGGAGGAGAGTTAGAAGCACACACTTTTGAAAAAGGACAGGGTCAAAGTAGAAAATAGAATAAGTTGGGGTCAGGATAGGATGGAGGGAAATATAGTCAGTCTTTCACAATATATCCACTATGGAAATGTTTTGCGTAACTATGCACATACAACCTATATTGAATTTCTTATCTTCCCAGTAATGGTGGGTGATGAGGGAAGAAAGGAAAGAATATGGAATGCAAAGTTTTAAAATCAATTGTTTAAAAAAATTATTATTTTTTTTACATTCACTGGGAAATAAGATATTCAGGCACTGGGGTATGGAGATCCATCTTGCCCTACTGGAAAGTTGGAGGGGGGATACGGGAGGATATATGAGAGAGCAGATTTGGGGGGGGGGATATTCAGTGTGATTGCTGTTCTGGGGTGGTGGTTAGGGCAAAGACAGGGAAAAAATTTGTAACTGAAAATCTTGTGGAAATGAATGTTGTAAACTAAAGATAAACATAAAATTAAATAAAAAAGATAGTGAAACCTCTCTAATTCTATTTACAGAGTTCTCACAAAGACCAACATCCCAATCAGAATTGTTTTCCACTGTTACCTTCCAATAATGTCTTCCAGACACGAAGCTCTGAGTTGCTAGAATCACATAAATCTGGTCTCTCCGCAGTGCAATGCAATTTGTGCTGTGCATCTCTTCCTCTCATTTTTTTTCATATCTATGGATATGATGATTCCAGGATGGACAGTTTCAGGATCCAGACTGATTTCCTCATGGAATTTTGTCTTAATCATTTTTCTCTGATTGAGGCTTCTCTTCAAGTGAGGTTGGAGTGATTTGAAGGACTGTACTCCTATGGCACAGTTATTGGTTGGGCCAGATATTCTTCACAACAGAAATTTTCCAGCACCTGGGTCATTTCAAACTGTCCCCACAATTTGAATGTATATGCTGGACAATACAATCTTTGCAGAAATTGTGACCATATTCTATAGATGTGGCACACGTGAAGAAATCCAGGCAGATAGAGCATGTCACCTCTTCTGAGATACTTGAAGTAAGATATGAGGACATGCTTCTTTTTATTTTGCTTTTTTGAGGAGGGAAGGCAGAGTAATTGGGGTTAAGTGACTTGCCCAAGGTCACACTGTTAGTAAGTGTCAAGTGTCTGAGATCAGATTTGAACTCAGGGCCTCCTGACTCCAAGGCCTTTATTCTATTCACTGCAACACCTAGCTGCCCCCATGATTTTTTCTGGTCTGTGATTTGGGTCTTTCTGTGTGTTTGGAGCTCCCCTGTTTCTATATTTATTTATATGCCTCATAATTAACACCTTAGTATGTAATATTCCATTTTTCTAGTTTTTCATTTCATCTAATTCAAGAACTTTATTATGTATTGGTTTAAAATGCAGTTGCAATCCTATTGATTAACCATTTCATTTCTGCTTGTCAGAATCAGTGTTACTAAATGTGTATTGAATGAAATTGAATCAGTAAGCTCTTTGTGGATCAGAGGCATGTCTTACACAGTGATTCCTTGATTAGAAAATTACTTGACATGAGATGAGGCGTCCACTATAAGAAGTCAACTCTGTATGTGTGGGTCTTTTTTCCTTCAAATAAACAAATATAATCAAAGAGCCCTTCTGGAATCATTTGAAGCAAATATGTTTTGATTTTTTTTTTTGGCTATTTTGATCAAAACAAGCAGAGTAGGAAATATGCTAGATTTGAAGTTATGGGTTCAAAACCTGGTTCTGCCACCTCTTTGTGTGATTAGAAATTAAACTCTTTGGTCCTCAGTTTCCTTACCTGTAAAATATGTTGGATTAGATGACCTCTGAGCTTCTTTTAAATTCTGAATCAGTTTTCCTTGCTCAGTTGAAAGTAAACAGAGAGACTTGAGAACTCTGCGGAGTTTGTTTCCTATGTCTTTATCTCATCCCTTCTTCACCCTTTCCCTTCCAGATCTTTGTGGTGACGATATATCACACTTCAGATACTCAAATATTTAATCTCTTCCATCCAACTATCTTCTCATTTCTCCCCATTGGGAAATATTTGAAGATAATCCTTTATAATTTTTGATGGATTGACTGATTATATGCATTCATATCAATATTAGGGATACAAAGAAATATAAACTACAATTCTAGCTCTTCAGGAGCTTATTCCCTAATCAGAGTCTAAACAGGACAATATCTGTACCAATAATTATAGTACTGATAAGGGCCCCAAATGGCCCTTACTACTAATGAGAAATAGAGGAGTTTAGAGAAGGAAAATACTTTTGGTCAGGATGATTAGAAAATACTTCCTAAAGGAGATGGGATTGGAGTTAGGCCTAGAAGAATAGAATTTCAAAAATAGTAGCTCATTTGAGACAAGATTAGCATGGGTAAAATTCCAGAGCAGGAAAATTCAAATTATATTGAAGGAGCAGCAGGTAGTATACTCCATTAGCCAAATTGGAGTATCTCTTTTAGTGGTATGGGGGAAAATGGGTGTAGAAAGTATGATTGGGACCAGATAATGAAAGATGTTGAATACCAGACTAGAGAGATTGGGATGTAATCAGTAGACAGTGGGCCATAACTGAAGAGTTGAAAACATCTTTGAGATGATCAAAGTTATGTTTTAGAAAAATCAATATGGCACTGGTCTGCAGGATTGATTAGAAGGGAAAGAGACTGGGTCCAGGGAAACCTACTGTTGTTATAATGGGTCTAATGGGATGAGTAAATTAGGGGGAATTTAGCAATTGGATGTCCTGGTGAGGAAAGAGAGACATGAGCAAGAGAGATGGGAGATCTGAAAATTGTGGTGAGAAAAGGGAATGTGTTGTTGTTGTTGTTTGATTGTTAAGTTGTATCTGACTCTTCATGACCCTGTGGACCATACTGTACATGAGGTTGTATTGGTAAAGATAATGGAGAGGTTTGCTATTTCCTATTCCAGTGGATTAAGGCAAACAGAGGCTAACTGACTTGCCCAGGGCCACACAACTAGTGTCTGAGGCCAGGTTTGAACTCCGGTCTTCCTGACTGCAGGTCCTGCACTGTATCCACTATACTGCCTAACTGACCCTAACTGATTTTGAATTTTTACTCAAAGAGGCTTAGATATATTGGTTCTGAAATTATGGGAAATTAAAATCAGAGAGGTCTGAATTTAGCTTGGTTTATGGTGCTTAAAATGATAATCCTTGGAAAGCTCTGTTACAGTGTCATAGACCATTTATTTGAAATTTGTTGATTCAGAATTTATACACAACTGGACTGGTTTACCTTTCTGTTATTTTTGAAGATAGGGTGACCTGAGCAAACTACTGTTATACATAAAATTACATAGATGATATTTAATTACTGAAGAGAAGAAGCTATTTTAAGAACTTTTAGCACTATAATTTTTATATGTCTATGGTTACTAATTACAAATGATTCATTTATTTATTTATGAAGACATTATAGGATCTGTACTTGAAAAAAAAGATTTGAATTTTTTAAGTTTATTCTTAGGATCTATTGCAGATTTAGGCCTGAGAGAGATCTTACAGGTCATCTATTATAACCTCATTTTACATATCAGGACATTAAGGCCCACAAAAAGCAAAAAACTTGTCCAAGAAGACATGGAGAATCCATATTCTCTAACTCAAACCCACTCTTTCTACAGCAAGGTCTTTGAAAACTGAGTATATAACTTTATGGTGGTGAGTGGGGTGAATGATTGGGAGACATTGGAGATGAGAGTTGGGAAAGACTTGTTTAGAAGAGAGAGAGTTATAGAAACGTGAGAACAGGGAGAAGATGATGGAAATGTCACATTATTTTTATACTGGAGGACTCTAGAGACTTACTCGCATCTGGGCTGAGAATACGGTACAATAATGCATTTTGCTAGAAAAGGAAGATGGAGAGAGAGAGGAGGACAAAACAAAACAATAATAGACTATTAGGATGTGTGTGAGTGTGTGTGTGTGTGAGAGAGACAGAGAGAGAGAGAGAGAGACAGAGAGAGAGAGAGAGAGAGAGA
>NW_027186296.1:60564644-60613731 GCF_028583685.1 Petaurus breviceps papuanus | reverse complement strand
AGAGAGAGAGAGAGAGAGAGAGAGAGAGAGAGAGAGAGAAAGAGAAAGTGTGTATGTATCTATTTGTATTTGTCAGGAGAACACATATGGGAGAGGCATTGAATCCTGAGGAGGAGATATACATACATTTTTGGAATGATGATTACCCAGTCATAGATCTCTGTTTTATTTCTCTCCTTTTAATAAAATGTCCTTCTGTAATACTGTGAATTGTGGGCTTGCAGGTAGAGTATGGGTGGGGTTGTTGTCATGTATAATTTCCTAGTTTTCTTGAGTGGGGACTATAAAAAAATTTTTTTTAAGCAAACGGGGTTAAGTAACTTGTTTAAGGTTACATGGCCAGTTATTTCTGGGTGTGGTGCTAAGTATTGGAGCCCGGATTTGATCCCCAGGTCATCCTGACACTGGGGCCGGTGCTCTTACTCACTGAGCCACCTGGCCGCCCCTATATAAAAATTTTTTAAATTTCTCATTAAAAATGCAAAAACAAGTGTCTACTTCACCATCTTGTGTCACGAACATAAAAGTAACAAAACAGAATTCTAGGAAGTAATAAAATATGCTAAAAATAATACTGTTATTCAGATTTATCATGAATTCATATAAGGCTTTAATGTATTTTCTTCCTATGAGAGCATGGGCAACTCATTTATGTGGATTTTGTCTCTAATGAAGACAAACTCAAACTTCAGAGTGGCATGGATATTTTCAAATACTTGGCTAGTGGAGTACAAAGTATTGTAGATATTAACAAGGTGAAAAACTTCATATGTGACCTTCCCTAGTGGGGGATTGTATGTATGCCATCTAAAGAACAGCCTAAGCTTGAAATGGGTCATCACCAGGGGGGGATGTGATGAATTTTCTGATCATAGTTAATCACAAAAACATGTATTAAGCACAATATAAATGTTGTAATCTATACCAGGATGGATTCACATTTATCTTTGAAGTGTGACAGTAAAAATAGCTGGTATATGTATCATACTTTAAAGTCTTAAAAAGTGATTTACACATATATTTGCCCTACTGGAATTTCTAGTATACTCATGCCATTTTTACTTCCTTGGTTTGAGGTCAAAGCTGACAGGAAATAATATGAAGCATTAGGAAGGGAAACAGTGTCTGATTTTATATTCTTAAACTCAAAAATCACTGCAGACAGTGACTACAGCCATGAAATTAAAATGTTTGCTCCTTCGAAGGAAAGCTATGGCAAATCTAGATAGCATACTAAAAAGCAGAGATATCACCTTGCTGACAAAAGGTCCATATAGTCAAAGTTATGATTTTTCCAGTAGCAATGTTATGGCTATGAGAGCTGGACTATAGGGAAAGCTGAGTGCTGCAGAATTGGTGTTTTTGAATTTTGATGCTGGGGAAGACTTTTTGGAGTCTCTTGGACAGCAAGGATGTCAAGTAAGTCAAAACTTAAATTAAACCAGGCTATATACTGGTAGGTAAATACTGCAACTGAAGTTTAAATAATTTGACAATATAATGAGATTCACTGGAAAAGACCTTGATGTTGAGAAAGATTGAAGACAATAGGAAAACGGGACAGTCGAAGATGAGATGGAAAGATAGTACCATGGAAACATGAACATGAATTTGGACAAACTTTGAGAGAGAGTGCATGATAGGGCCTGCTGTGTTATGGTCCATGGGAGTCATTGAATGACTGAACAACAACGATTAGGGGAGTGCATGAATTTCTTTAAGTGAATAAAAAGGAAAGAGGGCAATAGAGTTTCATCAAGAAAGATAAAATTTGCCTATGTCATTGCTACTTACTTGTGCTATGACTTTAGTATTGAGGTCACAGGCATGGGCCAGATCCAGGTTTGCTAAAGAGCAGGTGAGCTTAGAAGAAGGCAATATTCAAGGTCAATGGCAAAATGGAGCACTGTCAGAGGCCAGAGGAGAGCTGGAGGAGTCAAGAGAAGACTACTTTAAGATAAGCTGGATAAGACATTTGCAGTGTGCAGGGCTTCTGTGACAAGGTGAAATGATTCCCAGGCTAGGCTGAAGCTATACATTTTGTGATTAGGAGGCAAATCAGTCTTCCAAGTATTAGTTATATTCATTCCCTTTAATCTATCCTTAGTGAGGTGAGGGTGGGTTTGAATTGAATAAAGTGGTTTGCTTTGTGAGATTGAAAATTGTGATTTGATGAATGAATGAATGAATGAGACTTCATACTGACCCTCAGTGATCCTTTTGTTTCATTATCCTCTTCTACTTTGAATAAATTTCTTTTATTCTAACTATAGCGATGATTGAATAATAAGAAAATGCAGGGGATCAAGAAAAAAGGGATGAATTTTCCGGGAGTGGCATGGAGGTAAAATGAGTTATGATCTGATTAATGCCTTGGGGTGACTACCAGACTTTCCTGGAATCTCAGAGAACTGACTGCTGCTCTCTTCTTGGCTCCATCCTTTTGTGGATGGAATTAATATTCTCAGTCTAAGAGCACAAGTTGAGAGATTAGTCTTCACAAGGGAAAGGCTTTTCATCAGAGACTGTAGCAAAGGAGAAAGGAATGGAGAACTGGATGAAGAAGAGGTTTGTGGCATGGAGTGCTGTTTTTTTTTTTTTTTTAATAATTTGTGACTTTGAGTTTCAGTAGTAGAGACTGTAGTGATTTCCTGAGTAACCAGTTCAGAGTAAGAAAATTCAATGGAGCTTAAAGCCTGTTCATCTCTTCCCTGTTATGGATACTGACAAAAGGAACACAGGATTAGGAGAATTTACTAGAAAAATGCGCTCATTACCCATCAAAAGAACTGAAGTTTTCTAAAAGTGAATAAAGCTTTTGCTTGTACATGAGAGGGAAGAACTCAAGCAAAGAGGGGTAACAATGATAAGAAGTTGCTAGTAAGGTGCTTTTTGAGCATCTCCTTCTCTGGTCCTTTTCACATCCTCTTTGTCCTTTGGCTCCTGGCTCCATCTCACTTTTTAGCTGGACTCCTGGTTATTGGTTGACATTGGTGAGGTGATGGATCCCTAGAGGCTCTTGGGAATCTAACATCTATTTATCTTGTCTAATTTTGTCTTTCTGACCTAAGTTTGGTGCCCAGAATCAGAATCCTGTTCTGCTGATTCAGGAATAAGTAATTCCTTTCTATTGATTCTCAGTCTATTTTGCTGGTACTGCTTCTACCCTTACTCAAATATCTACCTTCACCCCTTTGTCCCTAAGGAGTACTGTAGTTAGCTAGTCAAAGAATCAAAGAAATCAAGTACTAGAGTGAACTTTATAGATCATTTAGGTCAATCCTTCATTTTGCAGATGAAGAAACTGAGTCCTACAGAGGTGAAATCCTCTGTCTAAAAATCATAGAACTAGTTAGTGACAGAGCCAGACCTAATTCCTAGCTCTCCTGATGCCCTATGCTGATCCTTCCACTGCAACATGAAATGTCAAGGCAATAAAAGGCATGCTGGATATGACAGAATGAGGACCTTTACTGACCCTCTTTTCTGAGGTTATAAATCCCTTCAAAACTTCCTTCCCATTTGGGAATCATCAGCTTTGTGCCTGTCTAAAATATGAACTAAGTTCTAAGGCAAATTCTTTCCACTCATCCATTATTCCCAAATTCTCTTATTTCTCCCCATTCTCTTTTCTAGTCTCAAAGTAAAAGATGTCTCTTATTTTTTCCAAGGATGATTCCTTTGCCGGTGTCATTGACCCCATTCCCATTCATCTCCTCCTGGGCAATAATGGGATGGAGCCATTTAACAGTAGCTCATTACTATAGACTTCTATCAAGAGTAGGTTCCTCCTTACTCTCAATTGCCGATCATCTTTGAAGTAGCACCAATCCCTGGGGACCTATAAGCAAAATTCATAGCATCTTCATATCAAAGGGCTTATGTGAATGTCTAGCTCCATGGAAAGTCCCCCTTCTAATAAAGTTCCACACCCTATGGTCTCCTTCATTTGATTGAAGGATTCATTAAACTGATACATTCTCCTGATCACCTCTGTTATAGCAGAAAACATGGGAAGATATATGATAATTAAAGCAAGGAAGGAATATGTGTGTATGTATGTATGTATACATACACACATACATATACAAACATACATATCATATATGCCAAATTATACCATTGCCTTACATTTGCACCATAACATTGTATACTTTTCAGGACCACTTCCATTTAGACTATTTTATTTTTTTAGTCATACTTTGAGGTAGTTCAATAGTACTGTAAGATAGTCAGGGAGAGAAAGGTGTTATTCATCCCCATTCAGTAATTGTATTCACTCAAGGTCAGTAAGTCACTGGTGGAACTGGGACCAGAATTCAGTCTACTGATACCTACCTAGTTCCATGCTTTCATTTCTCCATGATTTCTCCCAGCTCATGGCGATTGAAAAGTTATTGATGCTGGTGAGAGACCATTGATAATTTCATCTCTCCCGCCTCCAAATTCAGTCAATTCTCTGGCCCTGTTGATTCTTCTTATTGACTTACATTGCTATCTCCTGCACAGCCTTTATCATCTCTCCACTGGTATATCATAATAGCCTCTTCATCAGTCTCCTTGCCTCCAGTCTCTCCTCTCCTTTCCATCTTTCACATAGCTGCCAAAATAAATTTTTCAACATACAAATCCTATCATGTTTTATTCAAACTACTTTAATTATCTGCCATTACCTGCTACTAAAATAGAAGTGTCTTTACATGGTATGTGAAACCCACCTACTATTTTTAGCTTTGTTTTATACCTCTTTCTATGATGGACCATATGTTCTAGCCAGATGAGACCACCAACTGTTCCCTGATCTTATCCTGCTCTCTCCTGCATAAACACATGTAGACAGGCTGCTATCTTCCTTTATGCCTTTGATACACACTCTTCACTTTTTCTCCCATTGAAATTCTTCTCCTTTCAAAAAAGTCCAGTTCAATTGTTCCCTTGTCCTTAAAGATTCAGGCAAAGTCACTTCTCCCTCCTTATGTATCTTTTACCATTTTGTCTGTACAACTTCTTTGAACTTGTCTATTTATCTGAGTACATAGTTGATTTCACCTTTTAGATTGTAAGTACTTTAAGGGTTAGGACTTTATCCTTAGTTCCTAGCATGGAACATAGTAAATAAATACCTGTTAAATCAAATTGAATTCACTTTTGCTGATTACTGATGTTGCAAAATGAGTTCTAGCCCTTAAATATAGGGCTTCCTTTTCTAATGATTAGGAAGTGAGAGGAAGAGTTAGAGGGCCTGGATTTGATTCCTGACTGCCACTTGTGTGATATTGTACAAACCACCTCTGTGACCTTGTAAAAGCCACTTGTGTGACCTGGTATAAGCCACTTATCTTCTATGGGACTCAGTTTTCTCAAATGTAAAATTAGGAGGTTGAAATAGATGACCTCTAAGGTTCCTTCTAAGAGGAAATCTATAATATTATTATTCTAGATAGAATGATACAGCCAGTGAGTGGGGACAAATTGAACATTAATAGCAAATGGAAGGGCTGCTAGGTGGCACAGTGAATGGAGCGCCAGCCCTGGAGTCAGGAGGACCTGAGTTCAAATCCGGCCTCAGACACTTAACACAAAAATAGCTGTGTGACTTTGGGAAAGTCACTTAACCCCAATTGCCCTCCAAAAAGAATAACAAATGAAGTACCTAGGTTGCACAATGGATAGAGTGCTATGTTTGGAATCAGGATGACTTATCTTCCTGAATTAAAATATGTACTTAGACATTTACTAGAGCTATGTGATCATGGGCAAATCACCTAACCCTGTTTGCCTCAGTTTCCTCATCTGTAAAGTCAGCTGGAGAAGGAAAGGGAAAACTACTCTAGTATCTTTGACAAGAAAATCCTAAATGGATCAGAAGAGTCAGACATGACGGAACAACAACAACAAAACAAAACAAATGAGAAAATACTTACCTACATGTCACTACTGACTTTCTGGAGTGATGTACATAATTATAGTGATGAGGAGTGGTGAGAAGGGTTGAGCTCCGCTGTTTCCCAAAAACAGACCAGAGAGTAGACTGATTCCCAGCTAGTATTTGGCTCATTTAAGAGTGCAGTTCCCAATAAATCCCTCTTTATTCATGATGAAAGTAATTTTCAAATCAACAAGCTTTGTGAATTAGTTAATTTGAGACATGAAGATAGAAATGACACAAATCCTGCTCTTAGGAAGTTAACAATGAGGCTGCAATGAAGGGGGCCTGGCAAAGTGATATGAGAAATTTGGCAATACCACTTTCAGGGACAGGGTTGATATGAGAGAAAGATTTAATGAAAAGGGGTGTCATCTTAGTTGAAGGAAGGAAGTAGCTTCAGCAAACAAAGATGGAGAGGAGCCTATACCAAGTAATTGATGTGGTCATAGATTTACAATGTTAGCTCTGAAAGAGAAATCAGAGGTCATTTAGTCCAGTTCCCTCATTTGATCAGTAAGGAACTATAGGTCCAGAGAGGCACATGACTTTTCTAAAGTCACATATTTTTTTGAAGATAACCCACTCATCTTACAAATAAAGAATTTGAACCAGGATGCTATCACAAACCTTAAATTTTGTTTTCTAACTTAGTAATAATGGAAAAATCATGGTTTAAGGTTTTCATTTTTATTTCCTCTTTCAGCAAATCTTTGATCACAGTAAGTAATGAATAATGGGAATTTCATTTCTTCTCTCTTCCTCTTTGATAGAAGGACCAAAGAACTCCTAAATTACAAGAAAGTAGACAAGTTAGAGTAAAAGTGAGAAATTTGCAGGGAGAAAATCCAGTAACAGATAATGAAGTTTAATTATCATATCTACCTCAGATTTTCCATGCTTGGAAGCCACGAATATTAGAGATAGAACACTTTCTTACAGGTCATCATGTTCAATTGCTTCATTTTTCAGAAGAACCTGAGCACCTGGGAGCTGTCCACGGTCACACAACTAGATAGTGGCAAGTCTAGGTGTTCTTTCACTCACTACCACTCCCTGGTTCTTTATACACATCCAAGTAGTAGAAGTGTTTGCCCTATGTTAGGCTAGTGGTAGGATGAAGCAGATTTAAATGCAAAGGTTCATTTATAGCCCTTGTAAGTGTAATTATGAAACACATAAATAGCTTGTGATGATGCCTTCAGTTAGGAAGAGAAAACTTTTAACAACAAATGAAGGAGTTGGGATTTCAGGTCTGAAGTAGGAAAAGGTCATTCTCTCCAATGTGACTCCTAGAGTTTCCTGTGTCCTCGTTCTATGAAAAAAGGGCCATAATGAAAAAATGCAAAGGATAAGGTCAACCAAAGATATTTATGAATAAGACTAGACATCAGATGTAGGCTATCACATAATAAAAGAACATGTTTACAAATCAGTATCAATCATACTCAGCTGAAGTGAGGCAGGGGCAGGGACAAAGAAAGATTACTACTCCATCCATGTTTTTTTAAAATTTTTTTCTTAGTATGCCAGCTTTCTGAGAGAGAACCTGTGACAAAAAAGCAAAAACAAAAACAAAAAACCACTAATGAGCCCAAAAATAGTACAGTGTATGGAGCACTAGGCTTGGAGTCAGTAAGACTCCTCTTCCTGAGTTCAAATCTTGCCTCAGACTTCCTTGCTGCGTGCCCCTGGGCAAGTCACTTAACCCTGTTTGCCTCAGTTTTCTCATCTATAAAATGAGATGGAGCAGGAAATGACAAAACACTCTAGTATCTTTGCCAAGAAAACCCCAAATGGGTTCATGAAGATTCAGACATGACTGAAAGATGACTGAACGAACAACAATCAAATGCCACTGTTCTCTACAGTTCTAGTTTGTACTACTGCTTAACCATTCCCTTTCCCCTTCCTATTTGAAAAATAAAAGATGAAGTCTAGAATATGATAGTTGAAGTTTTCCTAGTTGGGAAGTGATTACATTTCTTCTGCTTGTTCCTGAAGGGCAAAGTTTGAATCAATGAGTTCATTGAAAGTATATTGAATTTGGTAATCTGAAGATCTGAGTTCAGGTCCTATCTCTAATATTTTCTAAGTGTGTGACCATGGATAAATCACTTTATAACTTTGAACCTCAGTTTTCTCATCTGTAAAATGGAGAATTAATAATAACAATGGCAATAATTGTAACATTCAGAGACAACATAGTATAATTGAGAAGCAGGATGGTATAATGGATAGAAAGCTGGTCTAGGAGCCAGGAAGATCTAGTTTCAAGTCCTGCTTCAGACATATACTGGCTGTCTGAATCCTAGCCAAGTTACTTAATATCATAATGTTCTAGGCAATTCTCTTAAGAATATAAAGTGTGGCGAAGGTTCTCAGCTAAATTGGTATGGGAAACTTGATCTGGGAGTTTCCTGTAGCAAAGAAATCACCGTTCAAGTACCTACTCCTAATAATAATTAAAAATAATAACAACAATGAAATATTTACTATTTACTTCATAGGGAAGGAAGGGAAATAAGCCCTTTGTAAACTATAAAACTACAAAACATGTAATTTATTATAGGGAGTCATATTTCAGCTGAACACACATATATATACACATACACATGCATATTAATACACACATGTATGTATGTATGTGTATGCATGTGTGCGTATATATACATATATACTCACATATATACATACATACACACACAAACACACACACACACATATATACCTACACACATATAAAATGTGTCCCGCAATATAGTTGTCCAGTAATGGAATTGACTAGTTTGGAGATTATCAAGTTCTCCATTACTAAAAATCTTCAAGTAAGTTGTCAGACATATCATAGTTAGGTTTCATGATTTTGGTAGAGTTTAGACTAAATTTATCTCCAATATACCTTCCAAATATAAGATACTGAATTTCCATGATGTTTCTTATTTAAAAGTTTCTTTTCCAGTTACCATCCCTAATATTGGCATTATGTCCTATGCACAAATGAATCTACCACTTTCTGTGGATCTAGGTCTACTCTAGGTCAATAGGCAAGCAATTATTAAAACACATCTGGAGATGTTACCTATCTTAATGACCAAATCAGGTTAATTGGGCTAGAATCCAATTATTTACTCATGAAGCTACCATGATTACAATTAAAATACTGAGTCAGCAAAAGAAGGGTTAATTCAAAAGAGCATGCAATGCCTAAGAGTTTCAGATTGGCTCTTTTTCCCTCATTCTCTTGTCCTTAGGAATTAATACAAGAAAGACACAGCACTTGGAAATTACTTAGTAAACATATAGTACTTCACTTTTTAGTTTCTCATTGAGATGTCATCTTATGGTTTTATGGCAACATATAAATATTTTTAATGTTAAATAAATGAAATATTTCATCTATATAAGTCATGTGTTTTCTATTTGTTTTAATGTACCTCAGAGAGAGAAGCCAATGTGCAGTGAAGATTTAATTAGCAATAGAGGGGATGGTGATTAAAAAGCTAGAATCATCTGGCTGGTTCATTTGGTCTCTTCATCTCATTTCTTAGGGACTAAATGTAGCTTGAAATAAAGTTTTTTTTCTTTTTTAAACAAGCATTCAGTTCCATTCATCCAATAAGAAATGTTGAAGGAATATAGTCTTTTCTATCTACAACAAAATTTAGCACCTGATCTCCCCCACAAATTAACCACTCAAGACTTTCAGAGGAATTAATTAGTCCCCTGGGTTGGGGAAAGATGAAGGATGACTCATGCCACTACAGTACAAAGTCACCTCCTACTATCTTACCCTCAGATATAAAATCTGAACATTCTATTGTAAGATAAGTCAACATTACTGACTTAGTCATTGGGCTCTCATTGAACCAAGGTAGGTAAGGCATTATTTGCCAACACAATCAAACTGGGCAATTGTGAAATTTTGAAGCATATTATTTGGAAGTAGGTAAACTCATTCAAACACGGCGATTTCTGAGGAGATGGGAATATAATAAGGATATGAAGGATAGCATAGTGGAAGCTAGGAATAGGGCCTACAGACTGTGTGGTAGAACAACTGCATAAGTGTTACCTGTTGTAGTATCTCTGGGCAAGGGGTAAGGCTTGGGTCCAGAGGTAATGGACAATAGCTTCTGTTTACAGAGTTTGGATGTCTCCCAACACTGGTCTAGGCCAGGTAATTTGAGAGAGTAACAGTATAAATAGGGTGAAATGACAGAAGGTCCAATGCTAGGTAGGGTCAAGTAAACTAGAGAATCATAAGAATAACTGATTAATAATAATAATAACTAATTTCCTTCCTTCCTTTCACCTCCTGGTTTCCCTGATGTCCTTCAAGTCTCTGTTCAAATCTTGTCATTTGGAAGTGGCCTTTCTGGGTTTGGGTCAGTTCTGATTATTAAATTTTCCTATTTGAACATTTATGCCTCAGAAATTTGACTGTTGCTAGATATCAGGGTTTGATCTGTTGTTTTGTTGGTTGTCTAGACTTAAGAAAATATTAATCATGCAGATTAAATTTAAAAGCATGTGTTCATACATTTCTCCCATTCCCCTCCCCCAAACTGGTTGTAAAATATGTACCAGCACACCCCTGCATTACTCTATAAACACTGATTGAGTTCAGCATAGCTACAGTAGAAGGCTCAGGGAATGAAGGCATTAATAGTTGGAGGCCTAGTGACTGTAGGATAATAGTAATAATAATAGTAATAGCTGGCATTTAAAGAGTGCTTTAGTGTTTGCAAGGTATTCTATATCCATCATCCCATTTGAGCCTCACTACAGTTTCTGATGCTTTCTCCTCTCCTCCACCCCACTAAATGTTAGTGCCTTCCCTTTGAGGTTATCTCCAACTTACATTTCTCTCTCTCATTAGAATATGAATTTTTGTGGGCAGTGACCATGTTTTTGCTTTTCTTTTTAACTCCATCATTTAGCATAATGCCTGGTATATAACGCATAATAATTGCATGTTGCTGATAAAATATAAATGTATGTGCATATATCTTACCTTATAGAAGGGAAGCTCTTTAAGATCAAAGATCATTCCATTCATTCAATTTGTGCCCCAAGTACCTAACACAATACCTGGATAAAGTTGGGCTTTTGAAAAAGGTCTGATGATTAATTTTCCAATAAGCTTAGTGTCCATTTACCTTTCTGTTACTCCTTGTAAAGCCAAGCACTATCAGCTTTTCAGAAGAATGCTGCTGTTAACAGCTTTCAAGGTTCTAATTACACAGTATAGTGAATACTCTATTCAGTAACAAATCAAAGCAAAACATTCATGGAAAATCAAGGTACAGCATTCACAATATTACAACTTTCACAGAAAATCACAATATGGTATTCACAACAGCTTATCATTAGAATGGCCACATAGTTTCCACCATAGTGGCCACAAAGTTTTGAACAAAGAACAATCATCTTAAAGTACAATAGTCAAGGTCTTCCACTCATGGGACACACTAAGTTAACTCAATCAGTCATTTATTCAGCAATCAATTACTAAGTATCATTAATCACTAAGTACAATCATTAGAAAATACACAGAGAATGCCATGAGGCAGCTGGGTGGAGCAGTGAATAGAGCACCTTCCCTGGTTTCAGGAGGACCTGAGTTCAAAATCAGCCTCAGACACTTGCAACACTTACTAGCCTTGTGACTTTGGGCAAGTCACTTAACCCCAATTGCCCTCAAAAAAAAAAAAGCAAATACACAGACCTTCCATCCCAGGTCACTAGTAAACTACAATTTTATCATTACTTAGTGCCCATGGAGAGGTCTTTTCATCTTGACTTGTGGCAGGCAACTCCTACCTGAATCCACCAGTCACCTGGAATCAAAGGCAGACAGTTCCTTGTTCAGCTCTCCATGTAAGCCCTGCTCCACACTGAAGTTCACAGGGTCCAGTCCATCTCAAATCCTTCACAGTTTCTATTCCTGGGAATTCAAGGCTCAACCAAGCCACAAACAAAGTCTTAGCATCCTGGTCATGCTTCCTCAATCTTCTGCAGCTCATTCAAAAAATCAGAATCATCTTATCCAGCCTGGGGGGGAGAGCACTCTTGAGCTCCTGGCCTCCTGGGCTCCTGACCTCTTGGGCTCCTGGCCTCCTGGGCTCCTGACCTCTTGGGCTCCTGGCCTCCTGGGCTCCTGACCTCTTGGGCTTCTGGCCTCATCTTCAGAAGAAGCTCTGCCACCACAAGTTCTCAGGAAATTCTCAATTCTCATTTCTCTTCTGTTAGTTGCTCTGCCTCCAGATTCTGGTCCCATGAAATTCTGACTCTTCCTCTCTGGGGCTTTTCCTTACATACACACAGCATTAGCTACTTCCTGTTTCAGCCAACCCCTTCCTGTCATGTAGGAACTGGGGTTCATACCTTCTGTTTCTTTCACAGAGGTTTGATTAGTTACTAAGTGCTAAGTAATTGCATGTGGCTGATAAAGATAAAGACAAACCTGCTTACTTTCCAGTACAAAAAGGGGTCTTCAAATTCAAATTACATTACCTTTACAATCCTGTAGCTCCTGGATTGTCCTGCTTGTCTGTTCCTGGGTTAGGTAGGGTCAAACATATTACAGTTGCATCCTCTCTGGAACCTGCTCTGTTTGCTGATTTAGCTAGGGCTGGTCATTCCCAGAGAAGTTACTTTCTCAAACACATCACAAATTGTAAAGTAAGTCCCTATAATTCATGCCAATTTAAGGGAAAATATTGGAATAATTAAATTAGGCATTAAAATAGAGATGCCAAAGAATTAGAAAACTAAACTGTGGTATATTGATTGTAACACTTTAAAATGTCTAAAAAATTATTTTCCCATTTAACTTCTCCAAATGGATTTTTGTTTGTGGAATTGGATATTTCATTGGTACAAGGGAGCCCTCATGAGGAAACTCCCTCTACCAATGCAGATCAGTAGCTCTTTTTGCAGTTTCTAGTCTTAGAAAATTGCCTGGAGCACTGAGAAGTTAAGTGACTTGTTCAGCATAACCCAAATGGTGTATGTCAAGAGGTGAGACTGGAACCTGTGTCTTCTCAACTACAAGGTCGGCTGTCACTGGTCACTACAGCTTATAACCTCTCTAAATAGATGAAAGAAACTCCAACCCCACCTCTCATCTTTGTCCAAAGGAAATTGATTTTCTAAGTTTAATAATATGAACTTCATTATTTTATTTATGAATGAGTCTTTAGGGAGCAGGATTGATGGATGGTGAGGGCCCTGGCTAGTTCAGGTATCTGGGGCTATGCTGGTAAGTTCTACAGAGTCAGAAATAGAGTGTTATTGATGAATCTTTCCTATTTTAATTTATTTATGTGTCAAAGTATAATGTGTGCAATGAACATTTAAAACTACTGAACTTAATTTTAAATTTAAATAATATTCTATTGAAGAGTGACTATATAAACAGGAAATTAACTTTTAGTTGGAATTGAATATGTCTCTTTGAATGATTCAGAATCATTCTGTTGTACCTTAAAGGAATTATGCTTATCCTACTCCCTGGGAAAGAGTATCTCTTATTCTCAGTTTTTTTTTATTTATCTTTTTTCTCTAAAAGGCTCTGTAACTGGCTTTGCTTCTTGTTTCATGGTACTGACCAGTTTCTCAAGATCTGGGAGTGTTTTCTGCATAAAAGGGCCCATTTGTCTCCTGATATCTGATTTTCTCACTTGCTAAGTATGAGGAACCACTTGATAGTTAAAGATAAAATGATGGTTTCTTTATTATTGGACTTTGAAGGGAAAGAAGAATGAGAATTATCAAACAAGAACTGTAGCAAAAGCCTGTCTATTCAAACCTTCCTATCTCTGCCCAAAATCTTTCTTTATCTTTCAAATTCAAGAGACAGTGAACTCCATGGTATTATACCTCCCTTATTAGAATATGAGATCTAAAGGTTGATTGGTCCCTTCTTGCAACAATGACTTTCACATACTAAATGAGTCCCTTTCTCAATTTTTTTCTCTACTTCTTGACATTAGTTAGGACTGGGGTCTTTGTAGAGTTAAAGCTGCAAATGAGACACAAATCAGTTTTCTTGCAACCTTCTTAATATGAAAAAGGCCTACCAAATATACATTAGAGGCAATGGGGTATGGAGGACAGAACATTGTTTCTACTCTTAGGACCCTGGTTCAAACCATACCTCTGAAACTTACTAGTTGTGTGACCTTGGCTAAGTCAAATCTCCCTGAGCCTTACTTATCTTATCTACAAAATGAATAAGTTGGACTGGATGATCCCCCAAGTTCTGTCTCCCTCAAAGATTATGATTCTATCATTTTTTATCTTAATAACTGAGAATACATCATGAACTAGAAAATAAAATTGAGTAAGGAGTCAGAAGACCTAGCTTCTAGTCCTGGTTTAACTGCTTTCTTTTGAGTTATATGACCTTATGTAAGTCATTTAAAGTCCCAGAACCACAGTTTATATTTTCATATATTATATGGGAATAATAATACTTACCATGCTACTCTGTATTTCAGTCATGTCTGACTCTTTGTGACTACATTTGGGGTTTTTCTTGGCAAAGATACTGGAGTGGTTTGTCATTTCCTTCTTCAGTGCCTACTTTACAGGATTGAAAACACTTTGAAAATGTCAGTATTGCTTTATACAAATTTATATTAATTTTGCTATCTACAAGTTTAAATCTGAATTAATTTCCTATCACAATCTTCTCGTAGAAGGACTTCAATGTCTGAAATTATGTTCTCACCAATCTCTCCTAGCCCTGATACCTAGTACATAATTCCTTTCACTTGTGTTCTTCAATCTAGGATCATGGATTTAGAGGTAGAAGTGATCTTACAAATCATCTAAACCTTAATTTTACCATAAAGAAAGTTAGATGGGGCAGCTAGGTGGCACAGTGAATAGAGCACCGGCCCTGGAGTCAGGAGGACCTAAGTTCAAATCTGGCCTCAGACACTTAACACTTACTAGCCATGTGACTTTGGGCAAGTCACTTAACCCCAATTGCCCCTCAAAAAAAAAAATAAAAGAAAGAGCCAGGGACATAAAGTGACATGCCCTGCTAACCTAGGATTTGAAAACCTGTTCTCCTGATTCCAGATTTAGGACTTTTCAACTATGATAGTCAAAGATTAGATTGGCTAATTAGAAACCCAATTGCTTGATGTATTTCTAGATTTACTATTTAAAGGAAATGGATAGTAGAGTCAAGAGGGTAAGATTAGAAATGAACAGGTAAAGTGAAATTATGTTCATTTATCTTTTCCCACTGTAGCATTCTTGTGTTGAAGACTTGAGGAAGAGATTTGTCTCAGTACTGGTTTCCAGATTTTATTTAGCAGCACCTTGTCATTTTTTTAAGAGGAAAAAATAATATGTGCCTCTTTCTTGCTTATCAAATGCAAATAATTTTCTTAACTTATGTTTTAGTTTAAAATTTATTACAGTTTTATAACAGCACAGGAAAATTTTGAGCACGTTAAAATTTTGTGGCAACACAGAAATTTACTGGTAAATCATTTATATACATATATATTCACAACTTATAAAATAATAAAAATAATAACATTAATTTGAAGGTAAACTCATTTTAGTATACTATCTCAAAATGTATCAATTATGATACTGCTATTATTAATTCTTTTTCAATCACTAGTCAAAATTGATATTGTGACTTTTATTGTAGCTATAGGAGAAACCATGTTTCATACAAATAAGGTGCTATGAATATTAATAAAAGTAGTATTGCATTGTTTGAAAATGAATTTTTATTTATCAAGAAACACAATATGATAAGACTTTTTTCAGATCTAAAAGTTTGTTTCAAAATAATATCAGAAGAGAAGTCTGTTAACTACTTCTGTTCATAGTGAGCAAGACCAAAGGTATCATATTTCTCCTTGACAAATAGATTTCTTAGTCATTCATATTTAGAAATATCAAGGTCTTTAAAATAAAATATAACCTGCTGTCCTGAATTAAGAGATTAATAATTCTTTCCTTTCTTCTATTTCATTTTCAGGAAGAATTTTCTTCTAATTGGTGAATGTCAAAGTATTATTTTGCAAATTCATTACACATAGTTCTTAATGTCACAGAAAAACCATTTGTATGAATTTGGGGTCTTTGCATTTATTTGTTTAGAGTACTGTAATAATTTTTTTAATAGATGCAAATCTCACTAGTTGAAACACTTAACAACTTTAAGCAAAGTTGAAGGATATAAAATACACCCATATAAATCATCAACATTTCTATATATTACCAACAAAGTCAACCAGGTGGTTCAGTGAATAGAGCACCAGCCCTGGAGTCAGGAGGACCTGAGGTCAAATTCAGCCTCAGATACTTAACACAAAACTAGTTGTGTGACCTGGGGCAAGTCACTTCACCCCGATTGGCCTACCTTCCCACCTCTAATAAGCAAAGCAAAACAAAACAAAACAAAAAAAAGGAGCTAGAACAAGAAATTCCATTTAAAATTACTGCACACAATCTGGAATACTTAAGAGTCTATTTGCCAAGACAAACCTAAGAGCCATATGAACTATATGAACACAATTATACAATACTTCACACATAAAATGAGATCTGAACAGTTGTAGAAATATTAATTGTTAATGGGTAGACTGAGCCAAAATAATAAAAATGACAATTCTACTTAAATCAATTTGCTTATTTACTGCCATTCCAGTCAAACTACCAAAACTTACTTCATATAGGTAGAAAAAATAATAAAATTCATCTTGAAGAACAAAAAGTCAAGAATATCAAGAGAATCAATGAAAAAAATGTGAAAGAAGGTGGTATAGCAGTTCCAGATTTCAAACTGTATTATAAAGTGGTAATAACCATCTGGTACTGGCTAAGAAATAGAATAAAAAGACCAGTGAAATAAATTTGGTTCATAATATGCAGTAGTAGATGATTATAGTAATCCAGTATTTGATGAATCCAAAGACTCACACTTTTTGAACAAGAACTCACTATTTGATGAAAATTGCTAGAAAAATTGGAAAGCAATTTGGTAAAAACTAGGTACACACCAACATCTTTTACCTTATACCAAGATAAGGTAAAAATGGGAACACAATTTAGACATAAAGGGTGATATCATAAGCAAATTAGAAGACTATGGAAAATTTTACCTGTTACCTCTGTGGATAAGGAAAGAATTTATAACCAAACAAGAGATGGAAAATATTAGTGGATAATTATGGATAATTATTATTACATTAAATTTTAAAAGTTTTGTACAAAAAAATCAATGCAAACAAAATAATAAGGAAAACAAGAAATGGGGAAATTTTTTTACAAGTTTCTCTGACAAGGGCTTCATTTCTCAAAGATATGGAGAACTGAATCAAATTTGTAAGAATAGAAGTCATTTCCTAATTGATAAATGGTCAAAGAATGTGAACAGAAAGTTTTAGGAAGAAGAAATCAAAGCTATCAATAGTCACATGAAAAAATCCTCTAAACCACTATTGATTAGAGAAATGCCAATTAAAACAACTCTGAGGTACCAGCTCACATCTTTGACTAATGTAACAGAAAAAAATAATGACAAGTGTTAGCAGATACTTGGAAAAATTGGAACACTAGTACTGTTGGTAGAGTTGTGAACTGATCCAACCTTTGTGAAGAGCTCAAAGGACTGTAAAACTGTTAGTATCCTTTGACCCAGAAAATTTACAATTAGGTCTGTACCCCAAAGAGATCAAAGAAAATGGAAATACCTATAAAGTGCAAAAATATTTGTAGTGGCTCTTTTTGTGGTGGCAAAGAATTGGAAATTGAGGGAGATGTTTCTTCATTGGGGAATGGATAAACAAGTTATGGTATATGATTGTGATGGAATACTATTCTGCTATAAGAAAATATGAGCAGAATGAGTTCAGAAAAAACCCAGGAAGAAATAAAGAAATGAGGCAAAGTGAAGTGAGCAGAACCAGGAAAGCATTATACACAGTAATAGCATTATTGTATAATGATCAACTGTGAATATCTTAGCTCTTCTCAGCAATACAATGATCCAAGCTAATTCTGAAGGATTTATGATGAAAAATTATATCCACTTCCAGAGAAAGACCTGATGAAGTCTTACTGCATATTGAAGCATACTTTTTAAACTTTCTTTATTTTTCTTGTTTTGTTTTTGGTCTCTTTTCCTTTGTAACATTGCTAATATGGAAATGTTTTGCATGATTTCACATGTATAATCTATTGCTTTCCTTCTCAAGAGGAGAAGAAAAGAGGGAGTGATTTTGAAACTCAAAATAAAAAATAAATCACAAATGTTTAAATTTTTTACATGTAATTGAGAAAAATAAAATAAGAGATAAAACAATATATAAATCTCAGGATGGAAGATTAAATAAGCACTTAGCAGAGCTCTCCCAACATATCCCTCCAAACAACTTTAAAATAATGCATCAAATAAAATTCTGAAGTGGAAGAGCCAAGAAAAATCTAAATAAGACATTGTTCCAGCCAAAGACAATGTAAGAGGTTGGAAAGAGAGATTTGTGACATGGGAATGGAAACTAGCCCAGAGTCCACATGAATTGGTATGGCTAGGTGGTGGTGACAGAAGCAGAAGCAGTTTTGGGAACTTCCAAGCCACAACTAATATGGGGGCCTGGTAAATGGTCAGAAAGAGGATATAGGGTTCCCCTGTGCTAGCACTAGAAGAAGAATCAGATGCTCTTTGGCAACACCATAGTCTATGCAAACAGGGTCACTCAAGGTCAGAAAGGAGCACTTTTAATCAAGAGGGAGTGGAAGACCTGCAGGACAGTATCACTTCTGGCAACAAGGGAACAGAGACACTGCAGAACAGTAGTTTCTGTCCCATGGGATCAGAGGCCCTGAAGAGCAGTATGAATTGCAGTCCCAAGGGATCAGGGGCCCTTGCTGGGAAAGCACCAGAATGCAACTCAGGAGAGCAGTGACCACACCTCTTTCTAGCTCATGTTTCCTTAGAAGCAGCAAAAACATCCTAACTCCCAGAACTAGCTCTGAAAACAACAACATAAAAAGGCCTGAAACTTGGGATAGAGTCTCTTTCCTTCCCACCCTCTTACTTTGGGAACAGAGGCCAACATTAATATAAAGTTCCAAATCAAGAAATAGGGTAGAAAAATGATCAAACAACAAAAAAGAACCTGACCCTAAAAAGTTACTTTGGTTCCAAGCAATATCAAGACACAAACTTAGATGACAACAAAGGCAAAATAGCTACAAGCAAAGATTAAAGAAAAACATGAATTGGAAACAAGCCCAATAAAAATTCCTGGAAGAGATTAAAATATTATTTTCAAAATAAAATAAGAGTGGCAGAGGGATGAGTAGATAAAGAAATAGAAGGAAAAGAAAGAAAATTATGGAAAGTCAACTAACAACTTGGCAAAAGAAGCACAAAAATACTTAAGAAAATACCTTAAAAAACAGAATTGGTCTAATGATGAAAAAGGCACAAAAAATTCTCTGAGGACAGATCTCCTTAAAAAGCAGAATTGGACAGATGGAAAATGATGTACCAAAAATTCACTGATGAAAATAATTCCATAAAAAGTAGAATTGGCCAAATGGAAAAAGTAGTATAAAAGCTCACTGAAGAAAATAATTTCTTAAAAATTAGAATTGGGCAAGTAAGTGGAAGCTAATGACTTTATGAGACATCAAGAAACAATCAAAGTCAAAAGAATGAAAAAAAAAGTAAATATGAAATGGACACCAGAAAAACAACTGACCAACAAAATAGATTAAAAAGTGACAATTTCAGAATTATTAGATTATCTGAAAAACATCATGAAAAAATATAATAGGCTAGACATTGTATTTCAAGTAATTATCAAGGAATACTGCCTCAGTATACTAGAACCAGAAAATAAAATTGAAACTGAAAGAATTTGCCAATCACCATCTGAAAGAGATTCCAAAATGCAAACTTCCATAAATATTATATTCAAATTCCAGTCCTCCTAGGAAAGAAAAAAAGAAGAGGAAAAAATATTTCAAGCAGTTAGGAAAAGACAGTCCAGATATTGAGAAGCAATAGTCAGAATCACACAAGATTTGTCAGCTACCATGTAAAAGGAGTGGAAGTCTTAAGATACAATATTTCAGAAGACAAAAGAGCTGGGATTGCAACCAAGAATAATCTACACAGCAAAACTGAGTATTATCTTTCAAGGAGACAAAATGGATCATTAAAGAAATTGATGGCTTTCAAGCATTCCTGATGAAAAGACAGAGCTGAATAGAAAATTTGACTTTCAAATAGAAGACTCAAGAGAAGCCAAAAAGCTAAACAGGAAAACTAAATCATAAGGCACTCAATAATGTCAACCTGTGTACCTTTCTATATGGGAAGAGGATATATTTATCTTCTAAGAACATTATCATTATTAGGGCAGTTATAAGGATTCTACATAGAAAGAACATATAGGAATGAGTTGATAATATTAGGATTGCATTAAAAAAGAGTAGGTGAGAAAGAAGGATGCACTGGGAGAAGAGGTAATTAAGGAAAAGAATGGGGAAAATCTCACATAAAAGAGGCACACAAGGAGAAGCTTTTATAATGGAGGGGAAAGTGGAGTGTGTGTGTGTGGGGATGGGGGGATGACAATTGAATCCCATTCATATCTAAATTGCTTCAAAAATGGAACACACACACATACACATACACGCATTCAATTTGTAATAGAAATCTCTCTCTTACCCAAGAGAGAAGTAGGAGAGAAGAGAATAAGAGAAAGGGGAGTTGATAAAAAGGAGGAAAAATAAAAGAAGACAGATATAAGAAACAAAACAGATTTTAGAGAATGGACAGGATAAAAAGAGACAGAGGAGGATAAACAGAAGAAAATGGGAGGGAAATTCATAGTTAGTATTCATGTGAATGTGAATAGGAACTTACCCATAAAATGGAAGCTAATAGCAGAATAAATAAGAAACCAGAATCCAACAATATGTTGTTTACAAGCAAAACACTTGCAAGAGAGGTACACACAGAGTTAAAATAAAGGACTGGAGAAGAATCTTTTATGCTTCAGCAGGGCTAGCAATCATAATCTCGGACAAAGCAAAAGCAAAAATATGTCTAAACATAAAGGATAAGCAGGAAATTATATCTTGCTAAAAGGCACAATAGACCACAAAATACTACCAATACCAACAAATATCCACTAATTCATATACATAGTATTCAAATTTTTAAAGAAAAAGTTAAGTGAAATACAGGAGGAAATAAAACATTCTAGTGGGGGACTTTGACTCTCTCTTTTCAGAGCTAGATAAGTCTACGAATAAAATAAAAATAAAGAAGTCAAGGAGATGGATAGAATCTTAGAAAAGTTAGATATGATAGACCTCTGGAGAAAACTTAATGGGAATAGAAAAGAGTAAATGTTTTTCTCCACAGTATATAGCACCTTAATAAAAGTTCGCCATGTATCAGGGCATTAAAAACCTCACAACCAAATGCAGAAAAACAGAAATATTAAATGCTTGATTTTCAGGTCATAATACAATTAAAATTACACTTAATTAAGGGCTGTGAAAGCATAGATTAAAAGTTAATTGGAAACTAAATAATCTAATACTAAAGAATGAGTGGGTCAAAGAACAGATCATAGAAACAATCAGTAATTTCACTAAAAAGAATGAAAACAATGAGATAACATTCCAAACTTGTGGAATACAGCTAAAGCAGCATTTAGGGAAAAATTTATATCTCTCAATTACTCTTTCAGGTGGTGATTAGTGGATTTTTTTTTTGGTTTCAATATTATCTTATGGTTTTAGAATACTGAGGCAGTTTTCCTTTAAAAAATCATATCTCTCAATAAAAGAGAAAAAGAACAAAAAATGAAGTGGGCATGCAATTAAAAACCTAGAAAAGAACAAATCAAAAATCTTCAATTAAATTTGAAAATGTAAAACCTGAAAATCAAATGAGAGATTAATTTGCCAAAAATCCACTATTTGACTAATAAGTAAAACTTGGAGCTGATTTTGTGGGAAAAAACCCAACAAAATAGATAAACCATTGGTTAATTTGATTTAAAAATAAAGAAAACCAAATTCCCAGTTTGAAAAATGAAAAAGGTGAATGCACCACCAATAAAGATGAAATTAAAACAATTACTAGGAATTATTTTGTCAAATAACGTGTCAGTAAAACTTACAATTTAAGTGAAATGGGTGAATATTTATAAAAAATATAAACTTAGAAGATGAACAAAAGGGGCAATTGAATACTTAAATAACCCTATCTAAGAAAAAGAAATTGAATAAGCCATCAGTGAACTCCCTAAGAAAAACCTCCATATGTATTTACCAGTGAATTCTACCAAACATTTAAGGAACAATTAATCACAATACTATATAAACTCTTTGAAAAAAAAAATAGGTAAGAAAAGAATCCTACCAAATTCTCTTTTATGACACAAATGTGGCTTTGATACCTAAACCACGTAAGGCAAAAACAGAGAAAGGAAACAGTTGACCAATTTACTTAATGAATACTGATGCAAAAATTATAACTAAAACACTCTCAAGGAGATTACAGCAATATATCACAAAGACTATACACTTTGAACAGGTAGGATTTATAACAGGAATGAGGTCTAGTTTAATATTAAGAAAACTGTTGGCATAATTAACCATATCAGTAACAATAACAACACTCCCGCAAACTGTAATTATATCAATAGATGTAGAAAAAGCCTTTGATAGAAGACAATACTCATTCATATTAAAAAGCATAGGAATCAAAGTACTATCTATAAAACCATCTACAAGCACTATCTTTAATAGGAATAAACTTGAAGCCTTTTCAATAAGATCTGGAATGAAGCAAGCATGTTCATTATCACCACTATTATTCAAAATTGTACTAGAAATGCTAGCTATAACAATAAGAAAAGAAAAAAAATTGAAGAATTAAAAATAGATAATGAGGAAACAAAATTATAACTCTTTGCAGATGATATAATGGTATACTTAGAGAACTCTAGGAAATCAACTGAAAAACAAGTTGAAATACTCAACAATTTCATCTAAGTTTCAGGACACAGAAAAATCCACACAAATCATCAGCATTCCTATATACTGCCAACAAGACTCAGAAGGAAGAGATAGAAAGAGAACAACTCTAAAAGGGGTTTTGCTTCTTTGTTTCCAAATCTAGAGGTTCCTAAATATTTCTGCATCTCCAATTTTGAACTTCAAAGAATTTCGGTTTAAATCCTGTACCTGACATAAGAATCTTAAAACAAAACAAAACAAAACAAAACAAAACAAAACACTTATAAGCTATTCTATTTCTTAGCCAGGACCAAATAATTTTCATACTTCTCCCATTGTTATTGCAAATGTTATTTTTTAAAAATAGAAATGTGTAAAAAGTAGCAATGTGTGTTGTACTTTATCAGAAGCCTTTTTTCTCTGTTTTTACTCTTCTGATTTTAGGTATCAGTATTATTTTTGTTTCATAAAAGAAGTTTGGTAGGATCTCTGCCTATTATTCCTAATAGTTTATTTAATACTGAAATTATTTGATCTTTAAATTTTTGATAGAATTCACTTGTCAGTCTTTCTGGTCCTAATGCTTTTTCTTAAGAAGCTCATTTATATCCTATTCTTCTGTCTTTTAAAATTATCAGAGAGACACTTTAAAATGGGAAATAATTTTACTTTTTTGTATTATTATCAATGCAATTTGTGTATAAAATATAATTAATCTTTAATTAATGAAACCTGAGAACTTTTTACCAAAATATACTTAGAACCTGAATTTCCAAGGCATAAATCTGGAAGCCAATCATATACATATTGTGTATAGTTCTCAGAGAAACCAGTCTACCCCGGTTGCTTTCCTCAAAATTTGCTATTCTATTTATGTAGAAAATGTTTTACATCTTTGTTTCATTGCCTTGTCTAATCATTTCCCCCTTTGAAGGATATCATCCTTATATTATAATTTGACCACAATACAGGTTAAAATTGTAAGATGTTCATACTTGAATCCTATTATAGTAACTCAGAGATGTTCCAATATCAGTTTATTATTTAATAGATTCAGTGTTGTATACTTACAAAACTTCTTGATTATGGAAACTTGCTATAAAAGGAAAAAGGGAGATAATTATAACAATGTCATTTATCAAAATAGGAGGGAAAATTGCCTTAGCTTTGTTTGATTCCAAGCATGAATCATATCTGACAGTCAATCATATAGTCAGAGAGGGTTGAAGGCAAGACTGAGGATTAACCAGGTGGAGAATTTCCCTTTTCATCAAGGAAAAAGCATAATGGGAAAATGGAGTCAGAAGAATCCTACCAAGGCTATGTCTGAGATTGTCTCCAAAACTTTTCCAATGCACAGACATAACCTTTGGCAGCTCCAAGACTGCAGCATGTGCCATTTGCTACTATCAGTTTCATGACAATTCAGATAATTATCCTGCTAATCAAAACTCAAATTACAGTTTCAGGAATTTTTACCTTAAACAGCAAAATTTCACTAACCTCAACTTAGGGCTTGAATATCTTTTCCTATGTTTCCCTAACAGTTAATATTTCATTTTCCCTTTTCTTATAAATTAAAACTATCCATATTCCAGGACTTCAGACATACAACAAATACCTGATGGTTGACCCATCATTAATATGTCAAAGTTACATCTTTAAACCACCTTATATACTTTCATAATAGCCAAAAATTTTCAAATGAAAATTTACTATTGTAGTAAATATTATTATTAGTAGTATTACCTATTTTATAACTAAATATACCTCATAAAATATTTATGGTTTTCAAATATCTCTTTTTTATCAGATTCTTTTAAAAGCCACACACACACACACACACACACACACACACACGTCAGCATCCAAATTAAAAGGGAAGTTTTGTAAAACAGCATTTCTGCTTAGCAGTTGTCTCTCAAATTTCACAATATAGATTTAGAAATACAATAATAACACAAACAATACATTACAGATGACATCAATTGCATTTCCAAATTGTCACATATAAAAATCATTGATCTTATTACCTTTTAAAACCACTTTAGAATTATCAGATATGGAACAATTCCATTCAATTAAGAAATAATGTAATGCTTAACATATGCCAGTCACTGTGTTAAGCACTTTGCTGTTATTATATCATTTTGATCTTACAACAACAACCCCAGGAGGTGGGTACCATTATTTTCTTCTTTATAGATCAAGAAACCAGGATAAATGGAGATAGATAATCTGCCTATGATTACACAGCCAATAAAATTCTGCAACCATAACAGAGAAGAGTTGGCTCAGCCAGGGCAGAGACTGGCTCAATCCCTCACCTCATACTGCCACACTAGGTGCTTCCAGGACCACCTGGACCCTCCTTATGGAGCCTGCTGAGGACTAGGCCTATCCTGGACATACTGACTAGGTTTTGGGGTTGGGGGGTTGCAGCAAAAGATACTGCTTAGGGGCTGGGGGTTGGTGCCAGGACCTTCCCATTGGTGATAGTTCTTTGTGGCAGGGCAAAGCAAATACCATTCATGGGGCCTGAATTCCCCTCCCCACCACCTCAGACAGCTGTAGGCACTGCTGAGGTTGGAACTACTCACAAATGCTGGGTCAGGGTAGTCAGGATGTACTGCACTTGGGTCATACCCCTGGACTTCCCTAGAGGGACAGATTGAAGGATGCCTAAGGGCACAGGGCTGTTGGGGCCACTGCCCATGTGGGGCTCCATTGCAGCTACTGCCCTCTCCCTCAACCATGTGTAGTAGAATGTAATTCCAGCTTCCCTATAATTCTCCAATGTTTTCTTCTCTTAATCTTATCTGAGATTATAGGGGTTAACAGAGAGACATGGGCTGTACTGGCCTTGTTAGCAATCCCCACAACTGAAATACACTCATGACTCTGGGGGAAGGGAATGGGGAAAGTGGAGGAGTTTACTGAATATTCCATTCCTTGTGCCAACTCTCTCCAGATCCACATATGCTGAGTGCCTGGAGTTGTCAGGAGAGTTCCTCAGTACTTTCTGAGGTGTTTTGCCTTTTTCAGCATCTACTCTAGCTTTCATTCTCTATTCTACCTTCCAGTGATCAGGTTTCTTACAATAAAAATGGACTTCTAGCTTGAGTCCCTTGTTGATTAAAGGGACCATATTTTCCTTTCCTCATAATGCAGAAGGGACTTGAGGACCAATTTCATCCTCTTCCACTGGCTGCAATGTCAAGGGGGAACCCAATGTCAGAAGTTTGCCAATCAGAAATAGTCAGCTTAATTTGTTTAGAGATGAGTGAGTGAGAATTATTAACAAAATAGGATAACAAGGGGTTGCTATAAGGTGCAAGCCTTTTACCTATTTTTTTAAATTCACTCTGGGGGTAACTCCTACACTAGCTTTCCTTCATTGCCCTAAAACAATAAAACTATTAATCTTGTAAATTCCTTTTTTTTTTTTTTACAAAATTTAATTGTTATTTTCCCTTAAATTTTATCAATTGGTTACCCAAAACTTATTAAGATATTTCAGAAGGAAGTGAGTCCCTGGAATTAACCCTAAAGTCTCAGGAGTTCTCTCCTGTAATCTTAAAACTCCTTAATCTGCTAAAATGTTTTTAGTGGTTCTGCAATTTTGATTGTCTGACTTTTCCCCCCTGCAATTCCAACATAGCTAAAGCTGAAATGATAGGGTGAAAGTGTTTTACAGGTTTTTTTTTCCTCTTTTCTTATAACCTAATCTCTCATGGAAAACTTAAAATGGAGGGTTAGTCCTGCTTACTGGGACAACTGCTTCAAGTGTGAAATTTCATTAATCTTCCCTGGCATTCTAAACTCTCTGGCTACAAGCCCTTAGAAACTTTTCTGACTGACTGCATTTAAATCTTTCAAGGCAACAGAATACAATTCACAAACATGACACAGATATTCTACATTCTATAAAAAGACAGACAAAATGACAAGACAAACAAACAGAAGGCTCACAATTCTAATTTTACCCAGTTGACTTGAGTCACACAGGGCTGAGACATGTAGGAAAAAAAAGCCAGAGTCATGCACAGACCAGAGGTGCTCAGAGGGGTCAATTAACAAAGGTATGCTATTCAGGCATGTGGAGCTGAGGCATACAGAACAACAACAACCCAGAGACACACAGCAGGATATTTGCAGAGGTATGCAGAGAGGAACAGAGCTATGTAGAGGATATCCTTATCAGAACTTGGTCAAAGGAGGGGCCCCAGATTTTTCCTCATAAAGAAAGGTGAGCTCAATCAAAGGGTGAGCCCAGGATGGAGAGGGAGTGAGAACAGTGAACTCACCAGATGAATGGGGCAGGAGGAGAGGTCAAACTCTGGTGGCTCCTAGTCTATTCCCACCAGTACCAAAGAGCTCAATGTTCTGCCACTGCATTCATTCCACCACTCTCACCAATTGATGTTAAACAGATCAGAACTGTCCTCTAACCTATAAATGGCCAAAGCCAAGCAAAGCAGTCCAGAGGCAGGTGTGTTAGGAATCAAGTAGTGGTTTAATTAATTTCAGAGTTAGGAAAATACTTGCAAGCAAATCTCCCCTAAGTAGGAGGACTTAACTGGCTGGAGCAAGGATAGAACTTGTATATGTGAAAGTAACAAGGGTCTTGAGTAGCAGTTCCCATGTTGTCATTTCTTGGAACAGCTGTTTTTGGGTCCCATGAGAATAATCTCTCAGTTGCATAAGTATTGTTAAGTCTTGTTATGCCTCTGCAGAAACAGTTAGTGTGGTGGGAACAGGAGTGCAGTACCTGGTTCAGTTCACTTGGCAATTAAAAGAAGCAGGGATTGTGAGTATGTCAAGAGATGTGGTGGATGGCTTTAGTCTGCAGCACATCACCTACTTCTGGCTGTCTGGTACCCAGGAAATAGGGGGTGCCCCTACACAGTTATTGATTAATGTGAAAATTGTAAATCCCTCAGTGAACACCTGGTACTGTTCAAAACAATGTAGTTTGCAAGAGGGTGAGGTCATCCAGAGTTCAAAGGATTGTCGTTATGGCAAGCTCAGGGCACAATCTGCTTGTTGGGCCTTAAATAGCATGAATGCGCTGTGCTCCTTCTCTCTCTCTCTCTCTCTCTCTCTCTCTCTCTCTCTCTCTCTCTCTCTCTCTCTTTCTCTTTCTCTAAATATTCTTTGAAGTATTTTGGTACAAGAAAGTCAGCATGTTTCACAATAATATAGAAGTGCCTTTTGTATAAGATCTAAAACATAACTCTATACCAGTAATCATAAAAATGATTTCATATTGGGTTAAAAACAAAGATGTTGATTCTTGGAACAGATTAGATAAACAAAATACAAATATAGTGTTTAATAAAGTCAAGGATCCCAGCTACTGAAGTAAGGACTCACTATCTGATGTAGCATAAACAAATTCAAAGAACAAGAATGAAATTACCTTTCAAATCTTTAGATAAGGAAACAGTCTATGACCAAACAAGGGTTAGAAAGGTTAGAGGATTACAGAAGGCAAAATGGATAATTTTTATCAGATAAATTTAAAAATTTGTATACAAACAAAACTGAAGCAAATAAAATTTAAAAGGAACAGTCAAAGAAATATTATTTAAGCAAGTTTTTTTAAATCAAGGTCTCATTTCCAGGATATATAAGGGATTGATGTCAAAATTATAAGTGTGACTCTCTAATGACAAATACCAAAGCAGGAAATTTTCATAGGAAGAAATTCAAGTTCTCAATAAGTATATAAAGAAAGACTCCAAGTCAGTAAAAATTAGAGAAATGCAAATTAAAGCAATTATCCTTCAATTGTCAAAGTAGACCAAAAAAAAAAGGAAAATGACAAAGGTTGACACTGATGCATTGTTTAAGCTATAAATTAGTCCAGCTATTCTGGAAAGTGATTTTAAATTATGCCCCAAAGTCACTTAGTATGCATACCTTCTTCCCCAGTAGTATCACTAGTAGACCTATATCTTAAAAAGGTAAAAGAAAGATGAGAAGGACCTATATGTATTTATTTATATTTATAAATATTTATAGTAGCTCTTTTTGAAGTGGTGAAAAACTAGAAATTAAGAGGGTGCTCATCTATTAGGGCAGTTATGTGGTGCAGTGAATTGAACATTGGGCTTGGAGTCAGGGAAGTTCATCTTCCTGAGTTCAAATCTGACCTCAGACACTTATTAATTATATGATACTGGGCAAGTCACTTAATCATGTTTGTCTCAGTTTTCTCATCTGTAAAATGAGCTGGAGAAAGAAATGGGAAGCCACTCCTGTATCTTCTCCAAGAAAACCCAGAATGGGTTCATGAAGAGTTGGACACAATTGAAACATGAGTAAACATTTATTGGAGAATGCCTGCATGAGTCATGGTACATGAATATAATGGAACAGTATTGTGCCATCAGATATACTAAAAAATTACAGTCTCAGAGAAACCTGGGAAAACTTGTATGAATTGATGCAAAGTGAAATGAACAGAGTCAGAGAACAATTTTTACAATCACAGCATTGTAAAAAGAAACAATTTTGCAAGAATTAAGAATCTTAATCAATGCAACGACTAACCATAATTTAGGGGGGTCATGATTTGCATTCTTCCCATCTCCTGACAGAAAAGTGGTGGACTCAGGATACTGAATAAGACATCCATTTTTTTACATGGCAAAGGTATTTGTTTTGATTAACTATGCATATTTGTCACATTTTTTTTTTTTCCTTTTTCATTGGGGGTAATCGGAAAGGGAAAAAACCCAATACCTTGTAAATTAAAAAAAACGGAAAATCCCCATTTCACCATCACACAGTTTTATAGTTTTTCTTTTAGTGGACTTTTTTTTAAAAATAAAGTTGATTATTCTTGTAAATAATTTGAAAAATGTTGTATAGCTCTCCACTCATATTTCTTGATACAAGTAGTTATCTCTGAAGCAAGCACTGGATCCAAATTGTATGAGGGACCACATTTTTAACCAGTGCCTATAGACACTCATTTTGTTCTAGTATTGACTGAGCTCTCTCAGTGTGGAATCCAATACAATTCTCCCACATTATGTAATTTTCACTTTAAAATCCATCAAATATATCGACAATTTCTCTTGATGTAACATTGCCATCAATAAACTTTCAAAGTAACAAATCTTCCCTGATAGTTTTAATATCATATGCAATGTAATCAATTGGACATTTTAAACTACATTGGATGACTCTGGTTTCTCAATTAATCGATCCCAAAGGTCTTCAGACAAATGAATAATTCCACTTTCCCCATATTATCTGTAAGTGGAACCATTAGAAGCTGTCATGCATATAATTCATGAAACATTGTTTTGGCTATTACAGTAGCTTCAGGTATAACCAATGTTTCCTCTATTTAA
The DNA here is from genome assembly GCF_028583685.1 of Petaurus breviceps papuanus. Taxonomy (NCBI): domain Eukaryota; kingdom Metazoa; phylum Chordata; class Mammalia; order Diprotodontia; family Petauridae; genus Petaurus; species Petaurus breviceps. The sequence continues at coordinate 60,583,404 of NW_027186296.1, read as the reverse complement.
TGAGACATTTTTTTTGCACTTAATCATTCTCTGTGCAACCTTGTAGATGAATGTAATCCCTGATATAATAGATTTTTTTTTAAATTTACTTTCACTTATTAAAAGTACTTAATTTTCCATGACAATTTTTTTCTCTCCTGTTACCAATGTATTCTGTATTCTTATAGTCTTCCTATAAATAGAGCTAGGTTAGGCTATAGGTAAGAGTGTTGGACTTGGTATCAGGAAAACCCAAGCTTAAATCATACCTCAGACATTTATTATGTGTTATCTTGGGCAAGTCATTTAACCTTTCTGAGCTTCAGTTTCCTCCTCTGTAAATGGAGATAAAAATTGCATTTATCTCTCAGGATTATTGTAAAGAACAAATGAGATAGCATGTACAGCACTTTCATAAATGCTCTTGTTATTACTATGTAGCACCATATAACTCTCTCCATGGTCTTTGTTTATACTAGTTTCAGGTATTTCACTGGATTTATTCTTCAGATGGGATATATATATATATATATTTATATATATCATCACGGGAGATTATTATTCTTTTTAAAATATTCAATAAAATTCATCAAAATTTAATTACTAGAACCAAACAAAATATTTTAAAACAATTATTGAGTTGTTTCAACTTTTTAAAAGTTGCAGGTTTTTTTTTTGGAGACTACCTCATTATACCTTCTTGCCAAAATAAATGGTGTTGAAAACTATGTATATTATGGTGATTTAAACTTTCTCAGAAAAAGTTGTTTTACTTTGAAGTTACACTTCACCCTCAAATGTAGCAAGCTGCTCAGTGACACAATTCATCTGGTATATAAGCCCATGTAGACTGGTGGTGGTGGTAGAAAAACATGCCAACATTAAGATTCCAGATACGTTGACTCAAATTTGACCTCATTAACACATAACCTATTAAATAATTACTATGCTACATTCATTGTTAGTTATAGCAGATTCATTTAGTCTCTCTTCTGTTCATTTTGAATTGAACTTTGGTTTCTTTGAAAAAAAGTGAATATATCTATGCAAATGTTCTATTTGAAATTATCCAATAAATTTCACCATTTTCCTCTGCTCTCCTTGAGAACTGTGGGGTTTGAGGGAGATGCTCTTCACAATTTGGAAAATTGATGTAAGGGCCTTTTCCAGAGCTAGTTTCCCCTTTAAACGTATTAAACAAAAATTCTTTACTTTAAAGGTTGGAAGTTAAATTTTTCAAATTTCCCATTGAGATGTTTTCTCCTAGAATGCCTTTAATTTAGAGACCTTTAGGTTTATTAGACAAATCTTGATTAATCAGGGGACTGAATAAAGCTACATTGCCCTTTGTTATTCCAGCTTTAAAGATAGACAAGGCACATACCTTAAAGAGCTCTATATTATTCAGAACATTTCTGATGGAGATTATCTTTTCAAACCATCTCTCTCTCTGTGTGTATTATATATATATATGTTTTAAAATATATATTAAATAAATAAAATTAGATAAAAATACATATGTTTTATAATTGTTATTCCAATTTTTCTTGTTCTCTAAAATGAAGATTTGGAATTAAACTGCTATTTCATTTTTTTGATTCACCTTTTTAAAAATAAGTTATATTTCATACCTTGCTTTTAAAGACTTACATACTTGAGTTTTATGTTCTTGAGATTTTGCATGACCCTACTTCCTCCTTTAAGAGAAGAGTATTAAAGAAAGGAAGTATAAAGAACATTTTTTTTAAAGAAGCATAGACTTTTAGAAATCACACAAAATCATTGCCTCCTCTACCATAAAAGCTTTCTCTATCTCCTAACATTCTACCTCTTCACCAGCTGCCCCTACTTCCTCTGATGTTCTCTCCCAAACTCCACTGATTAGATTCCCTGGATTCCTTTAAGACTCAGTTCAAATGCTACTCCAGAAGATCTTTCCTGGTCTACATAGCTGTTAGTGCCTTCCCTTATATGTTTGCCTGTGATTTATGCCATATTTATATTGATATATTGAATATATCATTTTATATATGTTACCTCCCTCATTAATCTATTCTCTTTGAGGGAAGGAATGAGAGTTGTTGGAGTTATTTTTCTTTGTTTTGTTATTTTTTTTGTTTCCTATTCTCAATGCTTAATTCTGTTAAGTTCAAGCACTTAATAAATACTTGGCCAACCTCTTTATTCTTTGGTTTAAAGAGCAGGGGTTAAGATCATAAGGATTTCCAGTGATGCTATTTTCTCTTCAGATAGCTCAGACTTAAAGATTGGAAGGGTTGCAGTTCCTGAACATGTATAGCTTACTTAGGACATCCCTCAAGAAGCCAGTTCCTATTTTCCAACTGCAAATATTCCCTTTTTACTCTACTTTATACCTTTGGCTTAAAATCCTGGGTCCTTCTAAAAAAATCTAAACAAGAAAATTTTAGATGAAGTCACTGACTTGCTTTCTATCACAAACTATTGTTTCTATCCTTTTATATTGTATATTTATTTTAAGGCTCTGAGCCTATGGTCTTGAGACTTCTTGTGAAACTCAAGTAGCTCCCTCTTAGAGACCAGAGATAGATTTCATAAAGAAATCTAGATGGTTTACAGTAGTCATAATATTTAATTTATTTTCAATTTTTAAACCATAATTTATGTTCCTTAGCCTTAAAGACCTGAGATTTTTTACACTAGATAAATATATTTTACGTGAAATTACATTTCCCCCTTTTGATAACAAATACCATTTTTTCCTCTGTTTTAAAGATCTGAGATTATGTTCTTTGGACTTCCTATAAAATTAATTTTGCTTTTGATAATGCAATTTAAAAGACTAGGGAAGACAACTGAAACAACAAAAATTTATTAAACACTTATTATGTGCCAGGTATCGTACTAAGCACTGGAGATATTGTTCAACCGTTCACTCATGTTCAACTCTTTGTGACTCCATGGACTAAGAGTCCATGGGGTTTTCTTGGTGAAAATACTGGAGCGGTTTGCCACTTCCTTCTTCATTTTTATTTAGGCAGGGTTTGAGTGACTTGCCTAGAGTCACACTGCTAGTGTCTGAGATCAGACTTGAACTCCAGTCTTTCTGATTTCAGGCTCAGTGCTCTATCCTTTATGCCACCTAGCTGCCCCACTGTAGATATACAGAAAGACAAAAAAAAACCCAGTTCTGTTCTCAACATGCTCAGAGTCTAATGGGGGAGACAATCTGAAAACAACTATGTAAAGGCACAACATATAAGCGATTTCTTGGAGGTAATCTCAGAGAGAAGGCACCAAGATTAAGGAAGTCTAGAAAAGCCTTGCTGTAGGATGTAGGATTTAGTTAAAACCTAAAGCAATCCAGTGAAGTCAAGATTTTAAAGTCCAATTTAACAGAGGAGGAAGTGAATTCCAGGCATAGACTACAGTTAATAAAAATGTACAGAGCCAGAAAATGGAGTATTGTGTCTAAGGAACCACAAGGAGTCCAGTGGCACCAGACTGCAGAATATATACACAGTAGTAAGGCACGAAGATTGTAAAGGAAGGAAGGGGCAAGCGTATGAAGGCCTCTAAAAGTCAGTGTTCTTTATACTCAGTCCTGGAGATGATAGGAGCCACTAGCACTTATTAAATGGGATGCTTTCATGTTCAGATCTGTGCTTTAGCAAGATCATCTTGAAAGCTGGGTGGAGAATGAATTTTAATGGGGATAGACTTGAGGTAGAGAAATGAAGGTGTAGGCTATTGGAAATAATCCAGGCATGTGGTGATGATGGCCTGAACCCAGGTTGTGGTACTATCAGAGGAGATGTGAAGATTTGGCAACTGATTGGTAATGGAGAGGAGGTAAGAGAGAGTTTTGATTCTGGGTAACTGGGAGAATGGTGGTAGCCTTGGAAGTAATAGAGAAATTAGGAGGGAGGAAGGTTTTGGTGGCAAAGAAAATCAAATCAATTTTGGACACATTGAGTTTAAGGTGTCTTAGATGCATCAGGTGTAGAGATCCAATAGGGAGTTTAGAGACCCAAGACTGAAGATCAGGAGAGAGATTTTAGGGCTGGAAAAAAAGACCTGAGGGCATGGAAGCAGCAAGTTGATCCAGCAACCCTGGGGGCCATTGCCAAGCCTATCACTGCAAGCCTGGGGATTTATCAGAGCTGGGTAAGAGGCAAATGCAGGGCCCGTGGCAGTGGCAGCAGCTACTCCTGGGACTATCAACCCACAGCCTGGAAATTTAAAAAGCACCTACCTGAGGTTTCAGGGACCAGAATGGCAGAGTGAGACCCAACTGCTCCAATCCCCCCTCTGACCCTGAAAACACAGAGATTATTGCCGCAGAACAAAATTCTAAAATATGGAAGGCTTGGGAGTCCTAGAGAAAGGATGTAGCTAAGGCCCTGCCTCAAAATGAGTAAAAGAAAGATCTCAAAGACAAAGACTCTAGAATCCTATTATTGTGATCCTGAAGAACCAAATTCAGAAGGAGACAGCATTAATTCTACACTCCCAGCTGAAGCCTCAACAGGAATATGAACTGGTCTCAAGCCCGAGAGCATTCTTGGAAGAGCTCAAGAAGGACTTTAAAAACCAAATTAGAGAGGTAGAAGATAAACTGAATTCTTTTAAAATCAAATTGTAAAAATAGAAAAAAAACATTTCAATGAAGAAAGCAGCTCCTTAAAAATAAAAATGTGTGAAATGGAAAAAGAGGCTCAAAATCTAACTGCAGAAAATAAATCCCTAAAAATGAAATCTGAACATATGGAAAAGGAGCTTCAAAAACAAACTGAGGAAAATAATTCACTAAAAATTATAATCAACCATATTGAAGCTAATGATTCTAGGAGGCACCAAGAATCAGTCAAACAAAACCTCAAGAATGAAAAATTAGAAAAAGAGGTAAAATATCTCAATGGAAAAATAACTGACTTGTAGAACAGATCCAGGAGAGATAATCTAAGAATTATTTGGTCTACCAGAAAATCATGATAAAAAAAGAGCCTGGACAACATCTTCCAAGAACTCATCAAGGAAACCTGCCCTGAGATCCTAGAATCAGAGGGTAAAATAGATATCAAAAGAATATACCAGACTCTTCCTGAAAGAGATCCCAAATTGAAAACTCCACAAAATGTTGTAGTCAAATTCCAGAATTATTAGGTAAAGGAGAAAATACTGCAAGAAGCCAGAAACAATTCAAGTATCATGGAACTATAGTGAGGATTGCATAGGACCTGGCGGCTTCTACATTGAAAGATCGGAGGGACTGTAATATGATATTTTGCAAGGCAAATGAGCCCAGGTTACAACCAAGGATCAACTATCCAGTGAAACAGCATAAACTTTCAGTCAAGGGGCATAGTGATTCAATGAAATAAGGGACTTCCAGACCTTCCTGATGAAAAATCCAGAGCTCAATGGAAAATTCAATCTCCAAATACAACACTCAAGAGAGACATAGAAAGGTAAACAGGGAAAACACACACACACACACACACACACACATAACTTGTTATTTAATAAGAACAAACTATTTACATTACTATATGAGAAGCTGATCCCTGTTAATATTGAGAATTGTATACTTATCATGACATTTAAAAGGGATATAGATAAATAGGAGGTGTGGGTATAAAGTAAACAAAATGATGATAAAAAAAATCTTATTAAGGGGTGAAAAGGGACCACAATGGGAAAACAGGAAAGAATGAAGCAGAAAAGGGTAAATTATGCCACACAAAGAGGCATAAAACATATTATAGTAGAGGGAAAGAAGGGAGGGAGAAGAACATTACATGAGCTTCACCTTCATTGGTTTTGGCGCAAGGAGGAAATAACATAATCAGTTAAGTACAGGACTCTATTGAGAAGAGACATAAAACTTATTATAATAGAGGGAAAGAGGGGAGAGAGAGGAACACTGTATGAAATCTATTCTCATCAATCTTGGTTCAAGGAAGAAATAACATACTACATTAAGTATAAAAATCTGTCATACCGTACAGGCAGTAGGAGGGGAGAAGGGGTAAGGAAAGGGTGGGATGGTTAAAAGGGAGGGAAGAAATAGTAAGGGAGAAGGGTAGGAAAAGGAAGGGGCCTGATGAGGAGGGAATACTGAGGGAGGTAGTGGTCAAAAGGAAAACCCTTAAGGTGGGGGAGAAGGGAAAAATAAAAGCATAAACAGGGGAGGGAATAGGATGGAGGGAAAGACACACATAGTAATCATAACTGTGAATGTAAATAGGATGAACTCTCCCATAAAACAGAGACAGATAGGAAAATGGATTAAAAACCATAATCATACAATATGCTGTTTACACAAAACACACTTGAAGTGGGGATAGATACAGGGTAAAGGTAAAAGTCTGGAATAATACATTATGCCACAGCTAAAGTAAAAAAAAAAAGCAGGGGTAGCAATTCTTAGACAAAGCAAAAACAAAAATAGATGTAATTAAAAGAGATAAGGAAGGAACTATATCCTGCTAAAAGGCACCATCAAGAATGAAGCAATATCATTACTAAACATTTATGGACCAAGTGGTACAGCATCCAAATTCCTAGAGAAGAAATTAAGGGAGTTAGAGGAAGAAATAGATAGCAAAACTATACTAGTGGCAGACCTCAATCTCCCCCTTTCTGAACTTGATAAATCTAACCTCAAAATCAAAATGAAAGCGGTTAAGTAGGTGAATAGAATCTTAGAGGAGATAGATATGGTAGACATCTAGAGAAAATTGAATGGTGATAAAAAGGAATATGCCTTCTTCTCATACAAAAAATTAACCATGTACTAGGGTATAAAAATGTCACAATTCAGTGCAGAAAGGTAGAAATATTAAATTCATCCTTCTCAGATCATGGTGCAATAAAAATTATATGTAATAAAGGGCCATGGAAGGATAGACTAAACATTAATTGGAAACTAAATAACAATCCTAAAGAATGAGTGGGTCAAACAAGAAATTATAGAAACAATCAGTAACATAATTCAAGAGAATGATAATAAAGAGACAACATACTAAAACTTGTGGGATGCAGCAAAAACAGTTTTAGGGGAAGTTTTATATCCCTGAATGCATACATAAATAAAATAGAGAAAATTGAGGTCAATAAATTAGGCATGCAACTGAAAAAGCTAGAAAAAGAACAAATTGAAAATCCCCAATTAAATACTAAATTAGAAATAATGAAAACCAAAGGAGAGATTAATAAAATTGAATTTAAGAAAACTATTGAATTAACAAATAAATCAAAGAGCTGGTTTTATGAAAAAAAAAACAATATAATTGATAGACCTTTAGTCAATATGATGAAAAAGAAGAAAACCAAATTATGAATATAAAAATGAAAATGGTGAATCCACCTCCAATGAAGAAATTAAAACAATAATTAGGAATTATTTTGTTTGTATGCACATAAATTTGACAAACTTAGTGAAATGGATGAATATTTACAAAAAGTATAAATTGCACAGATTAACTGAAGGGGAAGTAAACTACTTAAGTAATCCCATCTCAGAAAAAGAAATTAAACAAGCCATCAATGAACTCCCTAGGAAAAAATCTCCAGGGCCAGACAGATTTATTAGTGAATTCTACCAAACATTTAAAGAACAATTGATTCTAATACTTTACAAACTAAATATAAAGGAAAATTGGAGGAGTCCTACCAAATTCTTTTTATGACACAGATATGGTACTGATACCTAAATTGGGAAGAGACAAAATGGGGAAAGAAAATTTTAGACCAATTTCCCTCATGAATATAGATGTAAAAATAGTAACAAACTCCAACAGCAACAGATAGAAAGAGAAATTCCATTTAAAGTTACTCTAGACATTATAAAATATTTTCAAATCTACATGCCAAAACAAACCCAGGACCTATACGAACACAATTACAAAACACTTTTCACATAAATAAAATCAGATCTAACTAGAAAGAGAAATTCCATTTAAAGTTACTCTAGACATTATAAAATATTTGGAAATCTACCTGCCAAAACAAACAGGACCTATACGAACATGATTACAAAACATTTTTCACATAAATAAAGTCAGATCTAACTAATTGGAAAAACGGTTGCTTGTGGCTGGGTTGAGCTAATATAAAAATGACAATTTTATCTGAATTAAATTACATATTTAGTGATATACCAATGAATCTACCAAAAAATTACTTTATAGAGCTAGAAAAAATAGTAGCAAAATTTATTTGGAAAACCAAAAGGTCCAGAATATCAAGGGAATTAATGAAAAGGAATGCTAGAGAAGGTGGCCTAGCCATACCAGGTTTTTTTTTTTTGCCTTTTGAAGGACAATTGGGGTTAAGTAACTTGCCCAAGGTTACACAGCTAGTTTTTTTTTGTGTGTGGGTGTTAAGTGTCTGAGGCTGAAACTGAACTCCGGTCCTCCTGACTCTGGGGCCGGCGCTTTCACTGCGCCACCTAGATGCCCCTAAGATTTTAATCTTTATTATAAAGCAGCAGTAATCAAACTACTTGGTACTGGCTGAGGAATAGAGTAGTAGATCAGTGGAATAGATTGGGCACATGAGACTCAGCAGCCAATGACTATATTAGTCTACTGTTTAATAAACCCAAAGACCCCAGTTTCAGGGATAAGAACCCACTATTTGACAAAAGTACTTGTGTGTGTTTATTTTATATCCTGCAACTTTTCCAAATTTATTATCTCAAGTAGTTTTTTTTTTTTACTTGATTCTCTAGGGTTCTCTAAGTATATCATCATATCAACTGCAAAGAGTGATAGCTTAGTCTCTTCTTTGCCTAATTTGATTCCTTGAATTTCTTTTTCTTCTCTTATTGCTACTGCTAACATTTCTAGTAGCAGACTGAATAAGAGAGGTGATAGTGGACATCTTTGTTTCACCCCTGATCTTATTGGAAATGCTTCTAGCTTATCCCCATTACATATAATACTTGATTATTGTTTTAGATAGATGCTACTTATTATTTTAAGGAAGATTCCATTTATTCCTACACTTTCTAGTGTTTTTAATAGGAATGGGTATTGTATTTTGTCAAAAGCTTTTTCTGCATCTATTGAGATAATCATATGGTTTCTGCTAATTTTGTTGCTGATGTAATCAATTATACTGATCATTTTCCTAATATTGAACCATCCTTGCATTCCTGGAAAAAATCATACCTGATCAAAGTGTATTATTCTTGTTATAAGTTACTGTAGTCTTTTTGCTAATATTTTATTTTGAATTTTTGCATCTATATTTGACAAAAGCTGCTGGGAAAACTGGGACGTAGTATGGCAGAAATTGGGCATAGACCAATATCTAACACTGTATACCAAAGTAAATTTGAAATGGGTACATGATCTAAATACAAAGGCTGACATTATAAGTAATCTGGGAGAGTAAGGAATAGTTTACCTGTCAGATCTATGGAGGGGAGAAGATTTTATGATGAAACAAGAGTTAGCATTATAAAATGCAAAATGGATAATTTTGATTACATTAAATCAAAATGTTTCTGTACAAATAAAACCAATGTAACCAAGATTAAGAGGGAAGTAGAAAATCCTGAGAGAATTTTTGCAGCCAGTGTCTCTGATAAAGGCCTCATTTCTAAAATATACAAAAAATTGAGTCAAATCTATAAGAATACAAATCATTCCCCAATTGATAAATGGTCAAAGGATATGAACAGGCAGTTCTCAGAAGATGAAATTAAAGATATCTATAAGCATATGAAAAATGCTCTAAATGACTATTGATTAGAGAAATGCAAATCAAAACAACTCTGAAGTACCACATCTCACCAGCCAGGTTGGCTAAAATGACAAAACAAAAGCTGGAGAGGATGTGGAAAAACTGGAACACTAATGCATTCTTGGTGGAGTTGTGAACTTATTCAACCATTCTGAAAAGCAATCTGGAGCTATGTCCAAAGGGCTATAAATAAGTATACCCATTAACCCAGCAATACCACTTCTAGGGTTGTATACCAAAGAGATCAGAGAAATGGGAAGAGGACCCTTATGTACAAAAATATTTACAGCAGCTCTTTTTGTGGTGGCAAAGAATTGGAAATCAAGGGGATGCCCATCAATTGGGGAATGGCTGAACAAGTTGTGGTATATGAATGTAATGGAATACTACTGTGCTATAAGAAATGAGGAACAGACTGACTTCATAATAATCTGGAGAGACTTAGATAACCTTATGCTGAGTGAGAAGAGCAGAACCAGGAGAAATCTGTACACAATCACAGATACAATGCATGCGTTATGACTAACTTTGATAGAGTGGTCTCTTCTCAGCAATGTAAGGTTACAAGACAACTCCAACAGACTCATGATTAAAAGAGATATGCACATCCAGAGAAAGAGCTGCTGAGTCTGAATGCAGATTGGAGCACGCTACTTGCTCTCTTTCTTTTTCTTGTTATGTTTTGTTTTCTCATTCCCACTGATCATTCCATTGGTTATAATCCTTCTTTACAAACTGACGAATGTTTAATGTAAACATATTTGTAGATCTTCTATTAAATTGCACGCTGCTATGGCAGGGGGGAGGAGAAGGAGAGGAAGAAAATTTGAAACTCAAGGGACTGTGGAACTGAATGTTGTAAACTAAAAGTAAATAAACAAATTAATTAAAAAAGATCTGAGAATAACTTGCACAGAGATGATGATTGAATCCATAGGAGCTGATGAGATAAGAAGGAAACAGTACAAAGGGAACTCCAGAGAGATGAGGAAGTATACCATTGCACTTTCTTTGGGGAAGTGAAGGACTATGAATACATGATGTTATATTCAGTGTCAGATGTGGTTACTAAGTTAGTTGTTTTGCTCACTTGTTTTTCCTTGTTATAACTAATGGCACGCTAGGTTTGGTGGCTGTGGAAATATCTGTAATGTAAAAACAAATTGTAACAATAAAAGCTTAAAAAAATAAAAATGTCAGTTTATATAGAAAAGCTATCATAAAACTATTTTCTTTTTTCATATCATATTTTATTATTTTAAAATTTTATTATTGTTTTAATTTTTATTTTATTATTTTAAATTTATATCATGCCCTGGCTTTAAGGACCTTAGATCTTTTTATCTTTTAACTTTGGGACTATGAATCAAGCCAGTCATCCTTTACCACCACAGATATTTTCTTTTAATATAATTTTATTTTTCAGGTCTTATAGATCTGAAGCTGTGTTAAGTAGATTGTGCATTCAATCATTTTCTTCTGTCATGACATATTCCTTTTTGTACTCCAGTCTTAAAGATCTAAGGCTATCTATAGCCCTGAGATTTCACATGAATTTACTTTCTGTTTTTATGTCATAAATATCTTTTTATACCTTTTTTATACCATAAGCCCTCTTCTCTAAACAAAGAGGTTTTGCATGAAACTGTCATCTTTCCATTGCAAATACTCTTTTCTATTGTAGCCCCAAGAACCCTAGTTAAGTTCATGTGAGGCTACTTTCTTATTGAGATCACAAATAGGTTTTAAAATCCTTTTTTATGCTTTATTTTTAAAAACTTGCATTCCTGCTCTCTCAAGTGGAGACTTTTGAATGAAGCTAGAATCACTTTTTTTCCCCTCACCATACTGATTCTCTTGTTACTATTCTATAAAGACCTGCAGTTATCTTATGGTTTCACATGAATCTACTTTCTCTTTCCATACTTAAAACTGGGTTGAAATATAATAAGGGTCTTGGAGAGGTCAAGGCATTCCTTTTGACTAATTCCTCCTTAAATGTATTTTTAAGAATAGGAATTGGAGCTGTGTTTTTATTGGAAACTTTCAGGTGAGGAAATTTCCTCTGCTAATGAAGACCAGCACCTGCTCTGCAACTTTTAGTATTACAGATTTGTGTAGGGCACTCAGAGGTCATATGATTTGCCCAGGGTCATGCAGTCAATTTGTGTCAGAGGTAAAACTTGAACACAGGTCTTTCTGTCTTCCAGGTCAGCTCTCTTTCCCTCACAAAAAAGGTATCAAACTCTAATAGAAACAAGGGTCCCTAAGTCATACATTAGGATCTCTGCAGGCCACATATTGACATAGTTTTAAAATGTAATATTATCTATGTTTTATTGTATTTTTATTTATCTTGTCAATTATTTCCCAAATAGATTTCAATCTGGTTTGAGCTGCACTAGGCATTGTTTCAGGTTATGGTCGACTCTATCTCCCATCTGTGTTCAGTTAAGCCATTTCCAATGCCTGGAATGCACATTGTACTTCAAATCAACCTCTTAATATCTTTATCATCCTTCAGAAAAGGCAACATGAGAGTGGAGAACAAGAGAAAACGTATAAGGAAGTGAAGATAAGATGGACAGGTCTTTACACAATGCTTAGTATTTATTATATAGACTTTCTTGAAATGGAAATTTATTGCTGTATATATATTTTATATATTATATATAACACATATATAATATATATTTTATATAACTCGAATCATCTCAGGTTCTGCTGTGTACACGGCAATGCTTTTTTTCTCATTTTGTATTTTAAATTTTAATGTTTAATTTTATAATGTATTTCTTTTTCTTTTCTTATGTATTTAAAAATTTTAAATAAATATTTTTTTAAAAAAAGGCAACATGGAGCAGTAGAAAGAGCGCTAACTTTGGAATGAGGACATGGATTCAAATTCCAAGCCTTCTATTGACTACTTTCATGATCTTGGATCATATTTAGCATTTCTGGTCCTCACTTTCTTCATCTGTAACCTGTTTCTGTAGTGTTGAGTTTGGGAAGCAAATACTAGATGCCTTTAGTTGAAATATAATGTGTAAAGGGAGAAATGTGAAATAAATCTGAAAAAGTAGATAGATCCAGATTATAGAGGGCCTTACACATCAGGTTGATGACACTATATTTTATCTTGAAGGCAATAGGGAATCACTGTTTTTAAGTAGAGCTACATGATACAAGATCATAGAATTGGAGTGAGAAGGGACCTCAAAGATCATCCAATTCCAAATCCTTTATTTTATGACTGAGGAAACTGTGTTCCAAAAAAGGTTAAGTGATTTGGTCCAAGTCCCACAGGCATATGGTTGTTTGTTATGAAAGACTGAAATCACTGAAGAATTGAAATAGAACATAAAGTAATGGAAAATAGAGAGGACCACTGAATATGGAACAACTCATTGGTTTAAGATTGGAAAAGGAGTACAGCAAAGTTTTATATTGTCACCTTATTTATTTAACTTATATGCAGGGTGTATCATATGAATACCAGGATAGACTAATAAAAAGCTAAAATTAAGGTTTCTAGGAGAAATACAAATAATCTCAGATATGCAGTTTATACTACTCTGATGGCAGAAAGTGAAGAGGAATTAAGAAACCTTTTGATGCGAGTGAAAGAGGAGAATGTAAAATCTGGCTTGAAGCTTAACATAAAAACAAAACAAAAACAAAATCTAAGAACTTGGCAGTTGATCCCATGACTCCCTGGCAAATAGAGGGAGAAGAAATGGAAGCAGTGTCAGATTTTATATTGTTGGGCTCAAAGATCACTGCAGATGGTAACTACGGCCATGGAATTCAAATAATCTTGCTCCTTGGAAAGAAAGCTATGACATATCTGACAACAGCAAACTGAAGAGATATTACCTTGCTGACAAAAGTCTGTATAATAAAAAAACTATGACTTTTCCAATATCAATATGTGGCTTTGAGAGTTGGAATATAAAGAAGGTTGAGCACTGTAGAATCGATGCTTTCAAATTGTGCTACTGGAGAAAACTTTTGGGAGTCCATTGACCAGTAAAGAGATCAAAGTAGTCAATACTTAAAGAAATTAATTAAAACTATTTGCTGGAAGATCAAATATTGAAACTAAAGCTTAAATACTTTGACCACATAATGAGAAGATAGGACTCACTGGAAAAGACCTTGGTGTTAGGAAAGATTGAAAGCAAAAGGAAAAAGGCACGTTAGAAGATGAGATGATAGATCATGTCATTGAAACATTGAATGCAAACTTGGACATATACTTTGAGAGATAGTGGATGATGGAAGGGTCTGGTGTGCTATGGTCCATGGGGTCAGTAAAGAGTTAGACACAACTGAACAACAATAACAGAGGGAGTTTGATTATACTTCAGTATTACAAAGGAGAACCACAGTAAAGGATGTCATTAAAGAAATATATGATTGAAAAAAAGTTGAAAAAGAAATGCATGTTTAAAGTTGAATTGGTCAGTTAGCAAGAGTGAGAGATAACATACTTGTGTTCTACTGGTACAAAAGGTAATCTCCTTTTGTAATGTTTTAAAATCAACAAAAAGTAACATGTCTGGAATAAAAAAGAAACAGATTGGGGGAATACAAACTTATTTTCAATAAAAACTTCTTTTTTTTGGAAGGCAATTGGGATTGTGACTTGTTGAAGATCACATGGCTAGTTTTTTGTGTGTGTTGTGTCTGAGGCTGGATTTGAACTCAGGTCTTCCTGACTCCAGGGCCAGTGCTCTATTCACTGCACCATCTAGCTGCCCCTCAATAAAAACTTCTAATACAAAGTTTATAACAAAAATCTCCAAGAAATTCATAGAGATTTATAAGAATAAAATCAATTTTCCTATAGATAAGTATGAAACAACATGAACAGATTATGTTAAAAAATATTTATAAGCATAAAAGTGTTCAAATACAGTGGCAATTAGAACATTGAAAATACAAAAATAACATGAATATTCCATTTTACAACTATCACAAACATAGTTAGAATAATAAAAATTCATTGCTAGTGGTGCTTTAAAAAATAGGTTTGCTTATTAATACCTTGCCTTTGGAGTTCTGAACTGTTACAATCATTTAAAAAATATGGAATTATAGAACAAGATCTATAAAACCATTCATGCACTTAGACCAAGGAATGCCATTATTGAGATAAAGTGCCAAGGATGCTATTGATTGACAGACCAAAAAAAAATAACTATTTGTTCAAAAATAACAACATTATTTGGCAAAATCTAAGATTTTGAAGGAACCACAGAAGTCACTTAAACTGGTGCAAACTTGAACTAGAATCTTTCATTTTATAATAGCAAAAAATGTTAGTGAATCCAGATATTTGAACATGGGAGAATGGTTGAGCACATTGTGGTATTTGAATGAGATTGAATATTTCAAGCAATCATTTTTTAATTTAAAGTGATTATATTTTATTTTTGCAATTACATATGAAGATAATTTTTAACATTCATTTACAAAAATTGAGTTCCAAATTTTCTCCCTCCCTCCCATCAGCCATCTCTAAAAAGGTAAGAATTTTAAACAGGTTATATATGTGCAAACATGTAAAACATATTTCCATATTAGTCATATTGTGAAAGAAGAAACAGGCCAAAAGGAAAAAAAAACATAAAAAGATAAAGAAAGTGAAAATAGTATGCTTTGGTCTGCATTTAGACCCCATTAGTTCTTTCACTGGATAGGGATAGTATTTTAATCATGAATCTTTTCAAATTGTCTTAGATCATTATATTGCTGAGAAGAGCTAAGGTATTCAGAGATGATCACTGTGCAACATTACTGTTTTTGTGTACAACATTTTCCTGGTTCTGCTCAATTTGCTTTGCATCAGTTCATGTCTTTCCAAGTTTTTTTCTTCTGAAATCTGTCTGCTTGTCATTTTTTATAGCACAATACTATTATATTGCATTCATATATCCCAACTTGTTCAGCCATTCCCCAGTTGATAGATATTCCCTCAATTTTCAGTTCCTTGACACCACAAAAAGAGCTTTTAATAAATATTTTTTGTATAGAAAGATCCTTTCCCCCTTTTAAAAATCACTTTGTGATACAAACCTAGGAGTGGTATAACTGGGTAAAAGTGTATGCAGAGCTTGATTGCCCTTTGGGTATTGTTTCAAATTCAAGATCTTTATATTGAGAAAAGATATATAGGAAGAAAATAAACATACAGAAAAACAGTGATGAAGTATGAATGGAGAAAAATATACACTAATTGCAACTACTATAAGAACAATAGATGAAGAATATGACAAAAATTAAGGGAGAAACAGAATGTGCCAGATGAGGCCAAGGATGAGCATATTAAATATTATTTCATTAAAGATAACATATATTTATGTTAAACTCAAAATTTTAGAATTCTAGGATTTTATATATTGTTTTTCTTTTGTGTGTATTTAAAAGTTTGTTTTTTGTTGTTGAACATTTTCTATTTATTTTTAATTTTTTAAAAAATTACAGGAAAAGAGGCAGCCAGGTAGCACAGCGAGTAAGAGTACCGGCTCCAGTGTCCCAGTGTCGGGATGACCTGGGGGTCGAATCCTGGGCTCAGACACTTAGCACCCACCCAGAAACACCTGGCCGTGTAACCTTGAGCAAGTTACTTAACCCCAATTGCTTAGGGGCAGCCAGGTGGCTCAGTGAGTAAGAGCACTGGCTCCAGTGTCGGGATGACCTGGGGATCAAATCTGGGCTCAGATACTCAGCACCACACCCAGAAATAACTGGCCATGTAACCTTGAGCAAGTTACTTAACCTTGATTGCTTAAAAAAAAAATTATAGGAAAAAAAAAACCTGACAAAGCTCTTTCCCTTCTGATATAGTATCTGAGGATCTACAGGCATCTGTTGAACCTCTATGGTGACAGTATGATACTTTAAATTGTTTATTATTTTAATAAATACATTTTCCAGGTACCATTTTTACATGTCAATAGTTCACTTTGCACATTTTCAAAGTAAAATACAACTGAAAATCACAAATGGTAAGGGGATTTTTTTTTTGCAGTAATAGAGTTAAATATTTCAAATTTCCTTTAAAAATTCTATTTCTGAATAGAGCACCAGCCCTGCAGTCAGGAGGAGCTGAATTCAAACCTGGCTTCAGACACTTGACACTTAGCTAGGCTAGCTATGTGACTTTGGGTAAGTCACTTAACCACAACTGCCTTGCCTCCCCCCCTCAAAACAAAATTCAATTGATTCTTGTCACAACAATGTCATAGAAAGATTACAAATTTTGTGATGTATATTTTCCTTCAGTTTTTTTACTTCATTATTTTTATCACTAACTCTGTGCAAAATGTAATTTTAATATTCACATAGTACCCCCTTCCCCCCCACCAATACTCCTGCCTTTTTCTTCCTCTTTAATTTATACTTGATTCTGACCTGAGTGTTTCATAGGAAGTTGGATCTGTGGCTTGGAGGGAAGAGTTCTCTTTTGTTACTTTGGTACCCCCCAAGTCTATAATAATATGGAAGTTCTTTCAAGTATAATTGAGTAATTGTCCCCTCCCTCTCCCATCTACTCTGGCCAAGGTGCCCTCCATTGGAGCATCGTAAAGCTGAATTAAGCTCCCCTGGCCACTTCTGAGGAAGCATGTGATTGGCACTGAAGGACTTTGGAATGATTCCTAAATCACTTGATCCCTGTGACAGCAGCACCTCTTCATTCAGTAAACTATAATGGGACAGACCTCTTACTCTCCTCTTCCTCTTTCCCATATGTGTGGCGTGAACTCTCTCTTTTGGGCTTATGGTGGGACACAGAGTGCCTTCTTTCCTAACTGGCCTTTGTAGCAGTTGCTGTATCATAGAAAAGAGCATGTGCTTCCTAGATGAGCCTGAATCTGGACTTTCAGCTTCCAACTGACTTTTCTGCTTTGTTTTTTCTTTCCTTGAGCATAGGTGACTCAAGAGTGATCTTGTGATGAATATTTCCAGCCTCTGTGGCATCCTTGGGAGTTGGAGAGATCCAGGGTTCCTGATTCTTCTGTTAGAGCCAACTGGCAGGAACATAAAAATTTATGCAACTATGTCTTTTTTAAA
The DNA here is from genome assembly GCF_028583685.1 of Petaurus breviceps papuanus. NCBI lineage: Eukaryota > Metazoa > Chordata > Mammalia > Diprotodontia > Petauridae > Petaurus > Petaurus breviceps. The sequence goes on along the minus strand of NW_027186296.1, from coordinate 60,565,611 downwards.
AAAGATAACCACTGACAGGATGAGCTCAAGTCATACTCTGGCTTTCCAGAAGTTACGAAACCGGAGGGGTTTGTTCAGACAGGGTAGAACCACAGGAAAGGTGAAATAGCTGTTTAGGAGTCCTGCAAATTACTGCATATTTTGATATTTTAAATATGAAATTCCAAGGAGAGGATAAATAGGAGTTATGATTTACTATTTCATGATTAAGTGTTTATCAGTGTGCTTATGGAAATTTGTAATTTTAAGCATTTCTTTTGTTTGGAAGAAATAAATAATTGTCCTACTTTTGATTTATATTATTCTATGAGTATCTCTCTAATTCCTTTTGGAGAGACCCTAGACTGATTCAAATCTAAGCTTTAAGGAATTTTCCCCAGGGTTCTGGGATAGAGGAATGAAAAGCCAGAAAAAATTAAAAAGAATCTCATCTTTTAAATTTAGAGGCTGAGCTTCCCAGGATGAACCCGGTACCTGCATGCGATAGAGCTCATGGTTTTATATTGTGAGATAACAGTCTTCAGATCCCTGGCACTTGCAGATTCTGTACCAAGTTCATTCCTGGGGAATTGTTCCATCCTTCTTTCCTTTGCTACTGCTTTCCCTCATCCTGTGAAATCATGAACTCATTTTCAATCTCACCTAGCCATATTCACTGTGTCAAATGTCTTAGGTCATGTGCAGCGTAGTCCTAAATGCTAGTTCTAGACAAGAAAAAACTGAACCAATGAGGTAAAAAATCCCTTTCAACAAAAATAAACAATCAACAAAGCTACATAAACATTCAACTAGGATATTTATCTCTATATGTATGTATGTATATATATATACATATATATATATATATATATATATATATATATATATATATATATATATATATATATATATATATATATATATATATATATATATATATATATATATATATATATATATATATATATATATATATATATATATATAT
>NW_027186296.1:60487912-60564544 GCF_028583685.1 Petaurus breviceps papuanus | reverse complement strand
AGAGAGAGAGAGAGAGAGAGAGAGAGAGAGAGAGAGAGAGAAGGAGAAGGAGGGAGAGGTGGTGTCTGGGGTGAGGAGAGAGGAAGGGAGGAGAGAGAGACAGAGAGAAGAGGAAGGGAGGTAGGCATGTTTTGAATCCTTAGGTTCCCCAGCTACAAGGACATACTGATGTTACTAAGTACAGCTCACATAGGAATAAACAGTTAGTCATATTCCAAGAGTTACCCTCCCTTCTCTATAAGAACTGATAAAAAGATTATTCCAAATGGGGCCTAGTGCAGTTAGCTTATCCCTATTCCATGATTCTATGGATAAAAGTTATGCATACTAATTAAATTATTTCCACTATGAAACCTAATCTGTTACTTGGGGGCCTAGGCATGAGAAGAAAAAGCCCATGATACCACCTTAAATTTGTTATAAGAATTGACATAAGGATTATATGATTAGGTCTCTAAACATTGTGCTCTCAGGGGATTTCTCTATGTCTGACTTTATCACTTTTTCTCATGTCCAATCACAACATTCCTTCTGTTACCTGCGTAAGTTTCTTTAATCACTGCCTGAAGCCTGAATAACTTCCAGTGTTCTTTTCTTAGGGACAAGGAGGAGGTCAAAAGTGGTAAAGGCAACAATCCTCTCAGAAATCAATAAGGAAACCAAGATGGCAGAGTCAAGGCAGAGAGTGGCCTGAGTTTTCCTAAATTCCTTTCCAAACAACTTTAAAATAATCCTTCAAAATGAATTCTGGAGCAATAGAACCAACCAAAAGATAGGGTAAAACAATTTATAGCCCAAGGCAACTTATATCAGCAGGAAAGATCTGTTTTATTAGGGTGACAATGCAGTGCAGGCCAGTGCAGGCAACAGTAGGCCTTCTGGGGTGATTGAATTGGGAGCTGCAGCTTCTGGAGCTTTCAGTTCACAGACAATGATGAGATTGGATTCAGCAGGAGATTACAAGGGACTCTTTGCTCACACTGAGTTGAAGACCATTGCATTTTTCATATGCAATTCCATGTCACAGTACCAGGGTGAAGAGGAACATTAGTACATTAGAACATGCAATTGCATGGGAGGAGAGACTCTGGTCATAATTCCAGGGTAGAAAAGAGTGCTTGTGGTTACTCATTGACCAAGGCACAGGTGAAGAGGATAGTGATCATACCTATTTTTACATCATACCACCTTGGAAGAACTGAAAACTTATAGACCCTCAGAAGTAGCTCTAAAAACAACAGAATGAGAAACCTAAAGCTTGGGACAATAACCTTTCCTACCCAGTAAGAGAGGCCAACTTCAACATAAAGTTAAAAGTCAAGAAATAGTTTGTAAAAATGAGCAAACAAGAACAACAAACCTTATCATAGAAAATTACTATGGTGACAGGAAAGATCAAAACACAAACTCAGAATACAACAAAGTCAAAATAAGCTACAAACAAAGCCTTAAAGAGAAATGTGAATTGGCTTCAGGCCCAACAAAAATTCCTAGAAGAATTCAAAATGAATTTTAAAAATTAAAAAAATAGAGGTAGAGGAAAAATTGAAAAAAAAGAAATAAGAGCAATGTAAGAAAATAATAAAAAAAGAATCATTGACTTGGTAAAGGAGGCATAAAAAATTCTAAAGAAAATGACACCTTAGAAAAAGGAATAGACAAAAGGGCAAAAAAGACACAAGAGTTCATTCAAAATAAGAACTCCTTAAAAATCAGAATTGGCCAATTGGAAAAAAGGTACTAAGCTTACTAAAGAAAATAATTCCTTGAAAATTTGAAATGGGATTTACCCATTTAAAAGTCAATTGGGGACTTCCACTAGTCAAGATGGTAGAGTAAACAGTCAATCTCTGCAGCTCTCCCATATTCACCTCCAAACAACCAAAAGTCATAAAACAGGGCCCCATCCTAAAGCAGTTGAGCCAGAAGAAACACAGGGTGGAGTAGTCTTTTAGCCTTGGAGAATTAGCAAGAAAGGTCCATCTCACTCAGGTGAAAGGAGAGCACAGGCCAGGACAGTAAGCATCCCAGCAAGCAGTAGCAAGCCAGCAAACTGGCAGGAGAACCCCAGTGTGGTGGAACAAATGCCAACACCAGAACCCCCTCCCCCATGTGCCTTAGCATAGCTAAGGGAAGTGGCCTATGAGAACCATACATTATAAATGTGTGTATATATATATATATGTGTGTGTGTGTGTGTGTGTGTGTATGTATGTATGTATGTATAAGAGAAAGAGAGAAAGAGAGAGAGAGACAGAGAGAGAGAGAGAGAGAGAGAGAGAGAGAGAGAGACAGAGAGAGAGAGAGAGAGAGAGAGAGAGAGAGAGAGAGAGAGAGAGACAGAAATGGAGCAATGGAGCCTGGGGGGAGGAGAGAGGAGGAGTGAGAGAACTATGAGAACCACTATATATTTCAAGCCTTGGGCAAACTGGCATCCTCCAGAGGTCAAACCATTAAGTGCTTCAGTGTAGCCCCAGGTGGGGCTACATGTCCTGCCATGCTTGTATACCTGAGTGATTCAGTTTTGTCCCTGTCAGGTGTCCTAAGGCAACTGTACCTCCATGTACTTCATCATGGCATTAGGTGGCTAGGTATCAAATTTATAAGAATACAAGTTATTCTCCAACAGAAGATGGAAGGAAATACACAGGGAGTAATCATAATGGTGAATGTGAATGGAATGAACTATCCCATAAAACAGAAATGGATAGCATAGTGGATCAAAAACCCTTATCCTATAATATGTTGCTTATAAGAAACACCCTTGAAGCAGAAAGACACACACACAGAATAAAGGAAAACATGTTAAGACTTTTATGAATTGAAGCAAAATGAAATGAGCAGAAACAGGAAAACACTGTACACACTATCGGCTATATCACATGATAATCAACTCTGGATGCATTAGTTTTTCTCAGCAACACAATGATCCAAGACAAGTACAAAGGACTCACAAATGAAAATTCTATCCATATCCAGATAAAGAACTGATGGACTCTGAGTGAAGATTGAAGCATATTTTTTCACTTTATTTTTTCTCATGTTTTTTTAAACTTTTGATCTATTTCTTCACAATTATGATGGATATAAAAATATATTTTACATAATGGCATATGTATAAAATATATCAGATTGCTACCATTTTCAGAAGAGAGGAGGAGAGGGAAGGAGAAAAGTTTTGATTTCAAAATCTTGTAAAGGTGAATGTTGAAAATTTTCTTGACTTGTAAATGTGGGAAAATACTATATACAGCAAAAAAATAAAATAAAAGAATTTCCTCTGTAAAAATTGGCAAGTGGAAGTTAATGATTTCATGAGACATAAAAAAACAATAACCCCAAATCAAAAGGATTAAATAATAGAAGGAAATGTGAAATATCTCATTAGAAAACAAAGTGGCCTAGAAAATTAGATAAGAAGAAATAATTTGACAATTTTTGGATTACCTGAAATCCATAATTAAAAAGACTACACATCATATTTCAAGAAATTAGCAAAAAAAACCTGCCCTATTATCCTGGAACCAGATGATTAAATAGAAATTGAAAGAATACACCAATCACCTCCTAAAAGAGATTCCAAAATGAAAACTTCCAGGAATATTGTAGCTAAATTTCAGAGGACTTGGGTGTGATTTGACTATGATGAGATGGTTATCTAAAAAAATAAAATTGAGGGTTAGAAAGAGGGACACAGTTGGAGAAGAAGGGAGAAGTAGGACAGGATTGTAATCTCATATACAAGAGGTATGAAAAACTTTTTACAGTGAAAGAGATTAGGTGGAATGGCAGATAATGCTTGAACCTTACTCTCATTGGAACTGATTCAAAGAGGAAATAATGTACAAATTATTTTGGCATCAAAATCTATCTTATCCTAAATGGAAGTAGGAGGGCAAAGGCATAAAAGAAAGGGGGTGGAGCTGATAGAAGAGAGGGTTAATTGAGGGATGTGGTGATCAGAAAGAAAACACTTTTGAGGATGGATGGGAAGAAAGGAGAGAGAGAAGGATAAATGAGAAAATGGGATGGAGAAAAATATGTAGTAATCATAACTATGAAAAAAAATTAGTGAGTTTCTCTGAGAAAGACCTCAGTTCTCAAATACAAAGAGAATTGATTCAGATTTATAAGAATACAAGTCATTCCCCAATTGACAAATGGTTGAGGGATATATGAACAAGCAGTTTTCAGATGAAGAAATCAGTTACCTATAGTCATATAAAAATACTCTAAGTCATAATTGATCAGAGAAATGCATATTAAAGTAATTCAGGTGCCACCTCACACTGAGGTGATTAGCTAATATGATAGAAAAAGAAATAACAAATGTTGGAAGGGATGTAGAAAAATTGGGACACTAAAGTACTGTTGGTGGAGTTGTGAACTACTCCAACCATTTTTAAGAGCAATTTGGAAGTATGCCCAAAGGTCTACAAAACCATCCATACTTTATGACCCAGCAATAGCATTACTAGGTCTATCCCAAAGAGATTTTAACAAAGGACCTATATGTACAAAAACCTTTATAGCAGTTTTTCATGGTGACAAAGAATTGGAAATTGTGGGTATTCCCAACAATTGGGATATGACTGAACAGATTGTGTTATATGATTGTGATGGAATACTATTGTGTTATAAGAAAGGACAAGTGGGATGCTTTCAAAAAAACCTGGAAAGACTTACATGAACTGATGCAAAGTAAAATGAGCAGGACCAGGAAAACAGCAATATTGTAGAATGATCAACCGTGAATTACTTAGCTATTCTGAACACTACAATGATCTAAGACAATTTCAAGGACTAATAATGAAAAATGCTATCCACCTCCAAAAAAAGAATGGATTAGTCTGAATGTAGATCAAAACATACTTAAATTTTTTTCTTGTTTTTTTTTTCTTTTTGGTCTATTTTCTTTCAGAACTGGAAATATGTTTTAAATGACTGCACATGTATAACCTACATTAAATTTCTTGACTTCTCATGAAGGAGTGATGGGGGGAGGGAATTTGGAACTCAAGATTTTTTAAAAAAGAATATAAAATTGTTTTACATGTAATTAGAAAAACAAATTATTTAAAACATGAAGTTTCTCATATTGTACCCTCCCTTCTTTCCTTTTCTCCTTTTAAATTTTTTTTGTCTGTAAATAATATTCTTTTAATTACATGTAAAAACAATTCTAACATGTTTTAAAGTTGAACTCTCAGTCTTTCCCTCTTCCCCTCCCTTGGCCCTTCCCTGAGATGGCAAGTAATTTGATATAGGTTATACAACACAATCATGTAAAACATATTTTCATATTAGTCATGTTTTAGAAGAAAACACAGATCAAACCCCATTGTTTGGCAATTAACTCAATAGCTCAACAATAAAAATAGCAATAGAAATTTCCATCATAAACCTAGGGTACACTCTCCTACAAATACTACCAGTGGCAGAAATAGATGCTCCTATGGATCACATGTGGGGGTACGTAAGCAGCAGAAATTAGTGGGCAGTCATGTTTGTGAAGAGACAACTCATTTCTTCAACACCACAAGGACACTGATGTCTTCTGGTGACATCATGATGTTTTATTGGGCTTACTCCCCCTGTATCACTATTGCTCTCCACTGATTGTTTTGTCTTTCTTAAACCTCTCACCTTCCGCCATTTCTCATCTGAGTTCTTCTTGCAGCCATTAAATACTTGACTACCTGTGGAGTCCTTTGTTGAGATGCATCCATTTCCCCATAAGAGGAAGAATAGGCTCTGTCACCCCTTTTTAGCTTATAGCCAGCAGCTAAGCTTTAAGTATTAAATCCACAAACACACAAACAAACACTGCAAACCTAGTCACCTGACTAGGGAGAGAAATGTCTGTCAACTCCCAGCCTCTTAGCTTTCAGATGTTAAGCTCTTTTGTGACACAAAACAGCCAGTCTGCAAATTAAAGCCACATACTATAGTAAAAAGAAAAGCAAGAACAAGGAGCCCAAATAGGATCCCTAGGCCGTTCATCTGATATTGAGGGAGAGGCATTTTCTGAAGCTATAGATCCTCATCAACATACAATCAGAAGGAAAGAAGGAAGGAAGGAAGGAATTCCATTACTAGGTCTACTTCCAAAGATGATTAGTGAAAAAGGAAAAGAATCTATATATTCTAAAATGTTTATAGCAGCTATCTTTGTTGTGGCAAAAACTGGAAATTCCAAGGATGCCCAGCAACTGGAGAATGAACAAGTTGTGGTATGGAATACTACTGTGATGGAATACTACTGTGCTATAAGAAATGGTGAGCTCAATGATCTTAGAAAAATATGGAAAGACCTGCATGAAATAATGAAGAGCAAATGAGCAGAACCAAGAGAACATTCTATGTAGTTATAGCAATATTGTTTTAAGAATACCTTTGAGCAAATAAGTCATTTTGACTATTATAAATATCCAAATTAACCGTGAAGGACATATGAAGAAGCACACTATCATATCCAGGGAAAGAACTGATAATTAGAAGTATGTGTAGAATAATTTTATATATACATACACACACATATCCATACATATATGTGTATACATCTATGTATATGTGTATACACACACACCTATTTGTGTCTAATTGTAGCCATCTCTAAGGTGGGGGGAGGGAAGAAAAAATAAATTTACATGAAAACTATTATATATTTAAAAGAACAGCAAGTTGTACATAATAAGATTTGCAGCTTCATGTGCCATGCTTGTTTTTTTTTCCCATAAATTAAAAACAAAATAAATAAATGTGAAAAAAAGAAGGAAGGAAACAAATTTTTATTTAGTGACTACTATATATCAGGCACTGTACCACTTACTTTGCTCATATTATCTCACTTGATCCTCACAACAACCCCAGGAGATAGATTCTATTATTATCCCCATTTTACAATTAAGGAAACTGAGGAAGAAAGAGGTTAAGTGTCTTGCCCATGATCACACAGCTAATAAAAGTCTGAGGCTGAAGTTGAACTCAAGTCTTCCTGTCTCCAACCCCAGATTTTCTCCATTGGGTAATCTATTTGCCACTTTGAAAAGAGGAAAAAGAATGAAGGGTTCATGGGATTGTTGAGCCAACAGAATACCACAGAACAGAGAGAATGGAAGAGTAGTCAGCCTGGACAAGGAAGGAAGAAATGGAAGTGGTGATCCCAGCTGGCAGAAGAGAAGATGAGGAAGGAGAAAGAAGTCAAAGAATAAGATGAAGATATGTTCTAAACTCAATTCCTTCTAGCATGAACCTCATCTTAATCCTGAACCCCTCTTACTTTGCATTTAGAAAGTGCCCTTTAACTCTAGTCAGTTTGTGATTAACAATCTATGTTCCCTTGGAACTATTTTTTGGGAGAGGTTGGTTAGCTTCCAACAAAGAACTGAATGGGTTTCTCCTCCATTGGAAGAATCATAATTCTTTCAGCCCTCCATATATCTCTGAATTTCCCATGGAAATGAATGAACTGAGGTAGTCAAAAAACAAAAAGGATAGGTGGAGGTGGGGTCAGGTGGATACTGTAGGGGTTATTCTAGTGTTCTTCAAATCTTTTGTTACTCAGATTCCTGATTTTTAAATGAAAGCATGTTAGTAACAAATCTTCCAGCAGTTGAACTTTCCTAGAGCAATTGTCAAGCATCCAGTGAATTAATAATCATGTATTAAAAACTGATAATATACAGGACACTGTACTAGGTGCTGGGTATACAAAGACAAAGGAATGAAACAAACGTTTCTGTCAAGCAGCTCGTGTTTAATCAAAGGAGACAGCATGGACCTATAGGAGTATATGTAAAATAATTACAAAAATAATCACAAGGTAATGTCATTATAATAGTATTCATATAACACTTTATGGTTTGCAAAGTGCTTTGTGAAATAGATTTTATTATTATGATCCTCATTTTACAGATGGGGAAAAAGAGGTCAAATGATCTCTTGAGGGCCATAGAACTAATAAGCATCTGAGGCATGATTTGAACTCTAGGCTTCCTATGTTGTAGCTACTGTATCATCTAGATGCCTAGTATTTGAAGAATGAATGTCCTGGTAATTGGAGAGAGGCATAAAGAAAAGCTTCATTGAAAAGAAGATGCATGAACTGTGTATTGAAATAAATAAGGGTTTCTATGATGCTGAGGTGAGGAGGAAATGCATTTTACACTTGAAGGATAGTTAGTGCAAAGGTAGAGAAGAGTCATGCGCAAGAAATTGAGGGAAAGTCACTTTAACAATACTGTAGAGTATGAAGAGGGTAGAAATATAGAGTAAGTCTGGAAAGATAGGTTGGAGTTATATTATGAAGAGCTTTAAAAGCCAAATAAATTTCAATTTTATCCTAGTGGCAACAGTGAGTCCCTAGAGTTTATTGAAAAGGGAAGTGTTTGGATCAAAGCTGTGGTTAAGGATAGTTAGCAGGAGTGTGTGGGCAGGAGTGAAGAAAGACTTGAATCAAGGAGACTAATTAGGAGGCCATTGCAATAGTCACTGAAAAAGGTGATTAGTGCCTGAATTAAGGCAGTGGCTGTGGGAGGAGGAAGAAAGGGTCAAATGCAAGAGGTATTGTGAGGTAGAAATGGCAAGATATGGCAACATTTTGTATATTGGGGTGAGAGAGAATAAGGAGTTGAGGGTAACACTGCAGCTATGTACCTGGAGGGACTAGAGGTATGGTGGTGCCCTCAATAGAAACAGGGAGGTGCAGTAGAGGGAGGCATTTGGTGGGAAAGATAATGTCTTCTGTTTTGGGTGAGATTCATATTTTTACAATATATATATGTATATATTGTAAAAATACATATATATGTATATATATACATATATATACATATATATGTATACACACACACACACACACACACACATATATATATATATATATAGTTTGAAATATCTAACAGACTTTTGGAGATGTAGAACTTGAGCTCAGGAGAGAGACTGGTATTAGATACCTAAACTGGGAGTCATCTGCTGAGAAAGAATAATTAAACTGATGAGAAGTCATGAGCTAGCCAAGGAAGAGAGTATACAGTGAGAAGAGGGCTCAAGACAGACCCTTGCAGTATACCCACAGTTAGGAGGATTGATATGGATGATAGGTTGGTAAAGAAGACTAAGACAGAGCAATCAGATAGGAAAGAGGAGAACCAGAAGACAATGGTGTCACAAAACATATCATTCAGTCAATAAACCTTTATTTACAACCTGCTATGATACTGTAGGTACAAATACAAATAATGAAATAATCTATTTCTCTCTCATGAGAATCTCTCTCTCTCTCTCTCTCTCTCTCTCTCTCTCTCTCTCTCTCTCTCTCTCTTTCTCTCTCTCTCTCTCACATAAGAATATCCAGGAAGTAAGGGGGCAGGCAACAACAGTGGGAAAAGCAGCAGAGAGATCAATGATAAAAATGGAGAAAAGACCAAGGCATTTTGTAATTAAAAGATCATTGGTAATTTTGGAGAGGGCAGTTTTTATTGAGTAATGAAGTCAGAAGTCAGATTTCAAAAGGACAAGGAATGAATGAGGTGAGAAAATGGAATCATTCAGTCAATAAGCATTTATTAAATGCATATTATATTCCAGGCAGCTAGGTGGCTCAGTAAACAGTGTTTGGCCTAGAGTCAGGTGGACTTGAGCTCAAATCTGGCTTTAGTCACTTACTAACTGTGTGACACTGGTCAAGTCTTTAAGCTTTATTTGCCTTAATCCACTGGAGAAGGAAATGGCAAAACACTCTAATATCTTTGAAAAAAATTAAGGATAGAGGAGATGTGGGTAGATGAATCTTAGAGCTGCCATGCTTGACCTTTTTGTGTCATGATTCCTTTTACTTGTCTGTTGAAGTCTATGATCCTCTTCCCAAAAGAAGAGGACATTTTTAGACAAATGAAGAAAATACTTAGTTTCAGTTAGAAACTAGTGAAAATAAGGATGTGATTTTTCCCATCAAAGTTCATGTAACCTGTGGAATTAACCTATGTTAAGAACCCTTGTCTTAGCAAGATGCCTGAGACTCAAAGAGGCCATGTTTCATTCATGATCACAGCCATGATATGTCAGATGCATATTTGAATTATATGTGTTACTAATTCCAAAATTATTTAATCAAACATGAAGTATTTGTTCAGGGAATGCTATGTTCCAGGCACAGTTTTAGATATCAGTGATACAAATGTAAAGAAATAAACAACTGTACTTTCAGTGAGCTTATTTTCTATTCTCCATGCCTTCTTTAGCATAAGTTTAATAACGGTGATTCAATGTAATTTTTTGAAGAGTTGCCTTAATTCATTAAACTTCATTGTATTATTAAGTGATAGACTTTATTATCCCTGTTTTCTCAGGTCCATGGGAATTCTTTCTCAGCTTTCATTAAGCTGCTGCTGGTCCCTTCAATTTCTCCACATTGAATTTCCTTAGGAGGTTTTCCTAAGGTGGATAAAGGAGAGTAATGAGCCCAGACAACTTCTAGAGTACTCCTGTTTTTCTCTCTCTGGCACGAATGCTTTCATTATTCAAGACAATCTGGTTGAGGGGAAAGAACACTGGGCACTTAGTAATTGTGTGCTTATGGGGAAGTCACTGAACTGCTATGAGCTTCAGTTTCCTCATCTATAAAATGGTGGTATAAAATAACCCCATGGTGCTAACTCAGAGGGTTGTTGGGAGAATCAAATGAATTCATGAATGTGAAGTACTTTTCAGATTTTAAAGCACCATATAAGTGTCAACTATCGTAAAAATATTTTGTCAATCTCCAGTCACACTGGAGATGTTCCTTGATCATCTTTGTGTCATTGTCCTGGGCTTCAATCTTTTGAGCTGAATCTCTGTCCTGGGCTTCTGACTGGTTAACATTCACCATAACTAATGTGACCCCTTTGAGCCCTGAGCTGCTAGGGCTCCCTGGCAACATTCATCCCATGCTACAGTTATGTCTTTTCCTCTAACTTTCTACCTGTAGCTCTGGAAACAATAATCAAATCTACCCTACTACTCCTGGAAAAATCATGTCAATCAACTGCCCTGTGATACCCCTTACCATAAAACCATTCCCTGGCTACCATAGTCTTATTTGTGTGGTCTTCTGCTCTTAGAATGTGAGGTCCTTGAGGACAGGGACTGTTTTCCTGTTTGTATTTGTATTTTGAATGCTTAGCACTGGCCCATAACAGGTGCTTTATAAGTATTTTATTGTTTAGGGCTTAATCACTGCTTTTTTATTCATTCATTTATTCATTTAAGTAATTTTGATCAATGCCAAGACTGAATACTCTTCACCTACTTACCCACAGATTTCTTCTCAATGCTTGTGTATCTTAATACATTTGCAATCTCACTGATGTGACTACCCCCTCCAATAACACAGATTACTACCTGTTTTCACTTTTTTTCTACGAAACTCTTATGGATGTCCATCCAGGAATCTATCACAGAGGATATGCCTATTATTACAAGAACATTCCTCTACCCCTCTTAATATTATGCAAGCACCAATAAATAATGTGCATTGTCCATAAACTCCTGCTCTTGCTATATGTCTGGCCCACCTCCTTTTCTGGTCGCACATTTCTCTGATGATCCCTTTTTCCCTGCATTATGTATTCATTTACCTAATGGGAATAGGCCACAGTCCTTTTGCACTCATCACGTATTTTTCTCTCCCTCATTCTTTGGGTTACCCTCAATTTTAAGTTCTTTGAGATTGTGATACTCCTATTATTTACAGCAATAGAATATCACCAGAATAATATTGATCTTTAAAACATGAGTTTTAGTTTCAGAGAGAAGCTTGGGGTCAATAAAAGCTTTACTCAATTTTCCTAGTGCAATTCATCTGACTCTCTTCCATTCCATTTTGGCCCAAATATACTTTTGGTTTATTTTCCATCATCACTGTCTGTCTACAATCCTCTACTCACAACATTGATGATAAATGGTTTGTCACCATTGGTTTGTCACCAATGGTTTGTCTGACCTGAAGAATGTCTCTCTTATTGTAGAGATTGACATATCTTTCCTTTAGAAATTCTATTGACAAAATTAATTTCTCTTCAAGGTTAAATTCTTGCTGCTAAAGTTAATACAGATGAGGTCTTTGTTTTGGTATGAATACTATTTGCTCAATCTGATATGAAATCACTATACCCTGAGCACTCCTTGATCCAAATATATGAAGGACAGCTAATTAAGTCATGTCTAGTCATACATATGAGTTACATTGTTAGACTTGGCCTTTAAAAGACATTGTAGAAGAAGTACAGGGAGATGCAAAAAGAGAACCAGAGCTGAGATAGTTAAAAGTTGATTATCCACACGCAGATTTGGTTCCCTGGAAAGAAGCCTCTTTAGTCCTACAGTCCCTATTAGAGAACAGTGTACACCAGAAGACCATGTGTAGAGAAAGGAGCAACACAGTCCCAGAAAAGGAGGAAAACAAAGGAACAACAATGGTAAACATGTGGAGGCAAGGGTGAGAAAGCAAAAAGTTCTCATTCTGTCAATATAGAAGCTATAGGAACTCAAGCTGCCAACATTGCAAGTCAATAGCAGTGTAAGGGAGGAAGTAAGGAATTATAGGACAAAGACTCCTGAATACAGAAAGGAAGTCCTTGGATAATGCTGAGTTATTAGACTAAAACTTATGGAGAGAAAAGAAGTCTTAGATAAACTTGAGGTGCTAGAACAAATAGATGACTTTTAGAATCCAGTGGGAATGACAATTAAATAGCAGTAATAAACAGATCCATGATATTAAGATACACACTTGGACCTTGCCGTTCACAGTATTGGGAATTATTTTTAGGTATTATGTTTAGGTATGGGGACAAAGGGATTGACTTTCCAAGAATATCAAGGGATATAATGAAAAAACATTAGTGAGGAGAGGTGTTTGGCATCTCAAGGTATTTTGTAAAGCAGTAATTATCAAAACTATTTAATAATGGATATAAAAAATAGAAAGTGAATTAGTGGACTAGGCCAGATCAGTAAGTCCTAGACATAAATGTGCATATCAGTCTAGTGTTTGATAAACACTAAGGCATAAACAACAGAAATGAATTTAACAAAAAAAATTATTTCGGTAACAATTTTATACCTTTTATCAAAATAAATTTAAAAATGGATAAATTAAAGTACAAAAAAGTTTCATGAAATATATAACCAGACATAGGATAATGTAATGGGAATGTAAATTTAAAGATCTTCCCTGCCCCTAGGCTAAAGTGCACCTGGAGCCTGGGGTAGGAGGCTTGTTTTTCAGTAGATACTTCTTGATTGGCCAGTGAGAGTCAATAAGGTTTTTGCATTCTCTGAGCCAGGAGAAGGCTATATAAGCCCTGATGTGTAGCTTTGTTTTGGGCCTCACTTTGAGAAGTGTTCTGTGATTTGATATGGATTCTGGGAAGCCTTTGTCCAGAGCCCCCTGGCTTTGAAACCCAGATGTTGATTGGGTATGGATGTAATGGTTGGACAGTTTGAAATCTGTCTACTTGATCTGTTTCTGTCTTGATAATCCTTGTCTGTATATTCTGAAGTTCGGGGTGCTGACCTCTTTCCCCTGAACTAGGTAAATGATACATGTTTGACTGATTAAAGTAAGCTTGTTAACCCATTTTGAGTTGCTTTCCTTTATCAAAGCAGATCCAAGAACCTGTGTGAGCAGCGACCCTGGGGACGCTGGGGTGCTTGCTGCTACAGATAGCTATTACACAAATAAAATCAATGTAACTAGAAGTAGATAAAAATGTATGAATTGAATAAAAATCTTTGCATCAAGCATCTATGCTTGAAGTTTGATATTAAAAAATCTACTGGGAATTTGCACAAATAGGGAAATTGCACTAATGTATAAGCACAAGACCCTTCCCCAGTACAAAACTAGTCAAAATATATGAAAAAATTGTTTCGAAAGAAAAAAAAAACAAATGACCAATAATTGTCCAATTATGAGAAAAATGTTCAAAATCACTAATGATCAGAGAAATGCACATTAAAATAACTCAGAGTTATTACTTCACAGCAATCTAGAAAAAGTGGGGAAACAATATGGAGGGTCTATGGGAAGATAGGCATATTAATTTGGGACTAAAGAGATATGAATTAGTTAATTCTCGAAAATGGTGCAATTATTTAAAATAAGTTACTGACTCTTTACATGTTTTGAGCTTGAGATTTGGTTGCTGAGACTATATCCCCAAGAGCTTCAAAATAGCAAGGAAAGAACCATTTGTGCAAAAATATCCATAACAGCAATATTTGTGGTAATACTATGTTTTAATAAAAATATGTGCCCAATAATTGAAAATGCCTAAATATATTAAGGTATATGAGTTAATGGAAAGTAGTATAGCATAAGGAATGAGAAATATGAGTAATTCAGAGAATCATGGAAAGAATTGTACAAAGTGATGTAGAGTGAAGATAGCAGGCTCAAAAGAACAATATAAATTACATTTATTTACTCTAAGCACAACTGTATGATCTTTGTAGATCTATACACACTTATGGTTCTGTAGCACTCCAGTGGCTTTCTGGAGGATACGAGCTACACCACAGGCTAGGTGCCATGACAAGTTGATGTTGATGTATTTGAAGCAATCTCAGGACCACCACCTGCTGACTTGTATCATGCTCCCTGTTGCTATAACCACATTAAGTTTTATGAGAAGTAAAAGGCAAGATTTCCGGGGGAAAAGAAGGATTTGGAAGTATGGTCCTGCTGATTTAGAAGATAACCACAGAAAGTAGAACTACAAATATCAAAGAAGCTATTGACATTGATCTCACTGAAACTACTGATGAGGAAAGTAAAGAAGCAAAAAAGGTAAGAGAACGATGCTTCATGCAGAATGGGTCAATATTTTTAAAAGCTGGGATTGTTGCTAAACCTTTCCTCTTACTGAACCTAAAACTTTAGAGTGATTAGGCAGATATGGCAAAGAATAATAAGAATAAGAAATAAGTAAGAATAATAGAAGAATGTGTCAGAAGAAGTCAGACAAATGGCTTGGCCTGGAGATTGTCTAAACTACTTTCAGTAGGATGTGACACCAAGAAACTTCAAATAAAGTATGTAGTTAAGATAGTACAGTGGGGACAGACATGCTACAGTAACAGATTAAAGGCATTTTATGACTATGTGTAATCCTTGGATGTTACTACCTTCAATGAGATCTAAAATATACCATTCTTCAAAACTGCACCTACATAAAAGCATTTGCAAGTAAGAAAAAAAGACAACTACAGGGAGACCATAGCAATGTAAATAAAGTCAACATGAAGAGAAAAAGCTCTGGTTGAATGTAATGATCAATTACAAAAATTAAACCTTTCATTTATTAATTTATTTTTAGTTTTCACCGTTTACTTCTGTAATATTTTGAGTTCCAAATTTTCTCCCCATTCCTCCCCTCCCTCCACTGCAAGACGGCATGCAATCTTATACAGGCTCTGCATATACATTCATATTAAACATATTTTCACATTAGTCATGTTGTAAAGAAGAATTAGTGATGTGGTAAAGAAGAATGGAAGAAATCACAAGAAAGGAAAGAGAGAGAGAGAGAGAGAGAGAGAGAGAGAGAGAGAGAGAGAGAGAGAGAGAGAGAGAGAGAGAGAGAGAGAGAGAGCAAATAGTATGCTTTAATCTGCATTTAGACTCCATAGCTCTTTTTCTGGAGGGGGATAGCATTTTCCATAACGAATCACTTGGAGTCATCTTAGATGCTTGCTTTGCTAAGCAGAGATAAGTCTATCAAAGTTAGTCATTGCACAATGTTGCTGTTACAGTGTAAAATGTTCTGGGGGCAGCTAGGTGGCACAGTGAATAGAATCTTGAATACTGAGTATACCAACTCTGGAATCAGGAAGACCTGAATTCAAATTTGGCCTCAGACACTTGACACACTTACTAGCTATGTGACCTTGGACAAGTCACTTAGCCCCAATTGCTTTGCCTTCCCCCTCTCCAAAAAAAAATGTTCTGGTTCTGCTCACTTCACTCAGCATCAGTTCATACCAGTCCTTTCAGGTTTTTCTGAAGTTTGCCTGCATTATTTCACATGGAATAATAGTATTCCATTATATTCATATACCATAACTTGTTCAGTTATTACCCAATTGATGGGCATCCCCTCAGTTTCTAGTTCTTGGCCACTACAAAAAGAGTTGCTATAAATATTTTTGGAAATGTGAGTCATTTTCCCATTTTTATGATCTGTTTGGGATATAGATCTAGAAGTGTTTTCTGTAGGTCAAAGGGTATGGATGGTTTTATAGCCCTTTTGGCATAGTTCCAAATTGCTCTTCAGAATAGATAAATCAGTTCACAATTCCACTAACAATGTGTTCCAATTTTTCAACATCTTCTCCAACATTTATCATTTTCCTATTTTGTCATGTCAGACAATCTGATAGTTGTGATGTGGTACCTCAGAGTTGTTTTGATTTGCATTTCTCTAATCAGCTGTGATTTAGAACATATTTGTATGACTTTAGATAATTTTAATTTCTTCATCTGAAAACTGCAAGTTCATATCCTTTGATCATTTATCAATTGGGGAATGACTTGTATTCTTATAAATTTGATTCAGTTCCCTACACATTTTAGAAATGGAATAGATTGGGCACACAAGGCTCAGTAGTCAATGACTATAGTAATTTATATATTGGTATAATTAATTATTAATAATAATTATTAAATTTAATAATTCATCTAATTATTTATGTTATTATAGTATATATAATAAATAATAATTTTAATACATCAAATAAAATTTAATAATTTAATATATAACAATTAACAATAAAAATAATAATTAATTAAATAATAAATAATAATAAAATAGTTTTATAAACCCAAAGACCCCAGTTTTGGGGATAAGAACTCACTATTTGACAAAAACTGCTGGGAAAACTGGAATATAGTATGGCAGAAACTGGGCATAGACCATTATCTAACATCATATGCCAAAATCAAGTCTAAATGGGTGCATGATCTAGGTATAAAGGCTGATACTCTAAGCAATCCCAGAAAGCAAGGGATAATTTACCTGTCAGATTTGTAGAGAGGGGAAGACTTTATGACCAAACAAGAATTATAGGGCATTATAAAATGGAAAATGGATAATTTTGATTACATTAAATTGAAAAGCTTCTATACAAACAAAGCCAATGTAACCAAGATTAAGAGGGTAATGGGAAATTGGGAAAGAATTTTTACAACCTATGTCTCTGATAAAGGTCTCATTTCTAAAATATACAGAGAATTGAGTCAAATCTATAAGAATACAAGTCATTCACCAATTGATAAATGGTCAAAGGATATGAACAGTCAGTTTTCAGAGGAAGAAATTAAAGATATCTATAAGCATATGAAAAAATACTCAAAATCACTATTGTTTGGAGAAATGCAAATCAAAACAACTCTCACACACCACATCTCACCAGTCAGATTGGCTAAGATGACAAAAGAGGAAAATGACAAATGCTGGAGAGGATGTGGAAAAATTAGAACACTAATGCATTTCTGGTGGATTTGTGAACTGATCAAACCATTCTGGAAAGCAATCTGGAATTATGCCCAAGGGGCTATAAATAATTTCATACCCTTTGACCCAGCAATACCACTTCTAGGGTTGTATCCCAAAGAGATCATAGAAGTGGGGAAAAGACCCTTATGTACAAAATATTTATAGCAGCTCTTTTTGTGGCGGCAAAGAATTGGTAATTAAGGGGATGCCCATCAATTGGGGAATGGCTGAACAAGTTGTGGTATATGAATGTAATGGAACACTATTGTGCTATAAGAAACAAGGAGCAAATGGACTTCATATTTACCTGGAGAGGCTTATACAAACTGATGATGAGTGTGAAGAGTAGAACCAGGAGAAATTTGTTCACAATTACAGACACAATGTATGTGTGACAACCACCTTTGATGGACTGGATGCTTCTCAGCAATGCAGGGTTATAAGTCAACCCCAAAAGACTCATGATGGAGAGAGATGTCTACATCCACAGAAAGAACTAGAAAGAACAGAATTTTTTCCTCTTTCTCATTGTTCATTCCATCTGATACAATCCTTCTTTATAACATGACTAATGTCTAATGTGAAAGTATTTGCAGATCCTATACTTGATTGTATGCCACCATGGTGGGGAGGGAGGGGAAGGAGGGAGATAAAATTTGAACCTCAAGGAATTGTGGAACTGAATCTTGTAAACTAAAAGTAAACAAACAAATTAATAAAGACCAAAAATAAAAAGAAATGAGGCTTTTGTCAGAGGTACTGATTGTAGCCCCCCCACCCAAGTTCTCTACTTCCCTTCTAATCTTGGCTGCATTGACTTTGTACAAAACATTGTCAATTTAATGTAATTAACATTATGCATTTTGCATTTCTTAATGTTCTCTATCTCTTAATTCATCATAAATTCTTCCATTCTCCATAAATCTGATAGGTAAACTATTCCTTGCTCTCCTAATTTGCTTACAGTATCAGCCTTTATATCTAAATCATGTACCCCTTTTGACTTTATCTTGGTCTAGGGTATAAGTTATTGGTCTTATGCCTAGTTTCTTCCACACCGTTTTCCAGTTTCCCCAGCAATTTTTGTCAAATAGTGAGTTTTTATCCCAAAAGCTGAAGTCTTAGGATTTATCAAACAGTAGATTACTATAGTCATTGACTACTGCATCTTGTGTACCTAACTTATTCCTCTGATCCACCACTTTGTTTCTTAGTGAGTAGCAAGTAGTTTTGAGCATTGCTGCTTTATAATACAACATAAGATCTGATATGGCAGGACCTTTTGTTTTTCCAGATGAATTTTGTAATTATTTTTTTCTAGATCCATAAAATAATTTTATTAGTTTGGCATGGCACTGAATAAGTCGATTAATTTATGTAGAATTGTCATTTTTATTATATTAGTTCAGCTTACCCTTGAGTAACTGATGTTTTTCTAATTAGATAGATCTGACTTTATTTGCATTAAAAGGGTTTTGTAATTGTGTTCATATAGTTCCTGGACTTGTCTTGACATTGTAGTGTCAATGTAATATTTACAGTGCCCACCATCATGATAAAGACCCTGAGCATAGGTATTACATGATGTTTGATAACAAAATATACCACATTCTCCAGATAGAGGATAGAACTGAAGAATTTATGTAGATACCAGAAAACCAAATGCCAGAACCAGCAAGCCATTTCCATCATAGTACCAAAGATATTCAAAGCCATAATAATGCTGAGAACCACAGCATCGTTTAGCTTTTCCACAAACCAATACAAGATCAATATTTACTCACAAAACTCTCTGTCTTCTTGTCTGAGCTCCTCAGTCCTCCACCATCTGGCTAACTCTGAACCAGCTTCCTGTGGGCTCTGCTTCCCTTCATCAAAACTCCTGCTACCACAGGCTCCATGTGACTACATTTAGCCTATCAGGGGGTAGAGTTTATCTTCACAACAGGGAAGCTTCCTATGGGCTCTGCTGTACCCTTCAGCAAATTCCTTCCATCACAGACTCCATGTGATTACATTCAGCCTATTAAGGGACAGAATTTACTTTCAAAGCAGGGGAGGTCTTCAAATTCCCCCCTAGGTCTATTAAGGGGCAGGGAAGATCTTCAACTTCCCATTCCCATTACAGACAGGTAGACTCCCAAATATTTTATAATGTCTAGATTAGCTTTTAAATGGAATTTCTCTTTCTATCTCTTACTGCAGGACTTTGTTAGTAATATATAAAAATGCCAGTGATTTGTGTGGGCTTATTTTATATCCTGCAACTTTGCTAAAGTTATTTATTATTTTAAGCAATTTTTACTCGAGTCTCTAGTTTTCTCTAAGTGTACCATCATATCACCTGCAAAGAATTATAGCTTTATTTCTTTTTTGCCTGTTCTAATTCCTTCAATTTCTTTTTCTCTTATTGCTAAAGCTAGCATTTCTATTACAATATTGAGTGTGATAATGAACATACTTGTTTCTCCCTTGATCTTATTGGAAATGCTTCTAACTTTTCCCCATTATATATAATGCTTGCTTATGGTTTTAGATAGATATTATGTATCATTTTAAGGAAGACTACATTTATTCCTGTGCTCTCTTGTGTTTTTAATAGGAATGGGTGTTGCATTTTGTTTCTGCATCTATTGAGATTATCATATGATTTCTGTTAGTGTTTTTGTTGATATGGTCAATCATGTTGATAATTTTCCTAATATTGAACCAGTCCTAAATTCCTGGTATAAATCCTACCTGGTCATAGTATATTATCATTGTGATAAGTTACTGTAATCTTTTTGCTAATATTTTATTCAAATTTTTGCATCTATATTTATTAAGGAAATTGCTCCATAATTTTCTTTCTCTGTTTTGGCTTTTCCTGGTTTAGGTGTCAGTCCCATATTTGTATCATAAAAAAGAATTTGGTAGGGTTCCTTCTTTGCCTACTTTCCCAAATAGTTTATATAGTGTTAAAATTAATTGTTGTTTAAATGTTAGATAGAATTCACTTCTAAATTCATCTGCTCCTGGAGATTTTTTCTTACAGAGTTCATTGATATCCTTGTTCACTTTCTTTTTCTGAAATGGGTTTAAGTATTTTATTTTCTCTTCTGTTAAGCTGGGTGATTTATATTTTTTGTAGGTATTTGTCCATTTCACCAAGATTGTCAAATTCATTTACACACCATTGGACAAAATAGCTCCTAATTATCATTTTAATTTCCTCTTTATTAGTGGTGAATTCACCCTTTTCATTTTGATATTGGTAATTTGGGTTTCTTCTTTTTTAAAATCAAATTAACCAAAGGTTTATCTATTTTTATTTTTTTTCATAAAACCAGCTCTTAGTTTTATTTATTAGTTCAATAGTTTTCTTAATTTCAATTATATTAATCTTTCTTTTGCTTTTCAGAATTTCTAATTTGGTATTTAATTGGAGATTTTAAATTTGCTCTTTTTCTAGTTTTTTTTTTAGTTTCATACCCTTTTCATTGATGTCCTCATTCTCTATTTTATTCATGTAAGCATTGACAGATATAAAACTTCAACTAATAACCATTTTCACTGTGTCCCATAGATTTTGGTATGTTGTCTCATTATTGCCATTCTCTTGGATGAAGTTGCTGATTGTTTCCATGATTTGTTTTTTTACCCACTCATTCAGTAGGATTAGATTAGTTAGTTTCCAATTAATTTTTAATTTCTTTTCCATGTCCTTTTAGTACATGTAATTTTTTATTGTATCATGATCTGAAAAGAATGCATTTAATATTTTTGTCTTTTTGCATTGGATTGTGAGATTTTCAATGTCCTAATGCACAGTCAATTTTTGTGTAGGTTCCATGTACCATTGAGAAAAGGTATATTCCTTTCTATCTCCATTCAGTTTTCTATAGATGTCTACCATACCTAACTTTTCTAAAATTATATTCACCTCCTTAACTTCTTTCTTGTTTATTTTGTGGTTAGAGGGGGAAATTGAGGTCACCCACTAGTATACTTTGGATATTTCTTTCTGTAACTCCCTTAACTTCTCCTCTAAGAATTTGGATGCCATGCTACTTGGTGCATAA
This sequence comes from Petaurus breviceps papuanus, assembly GCF_028583685.1. NCBI lineage: Eukaryota > Metazoa > Chordata > Mammalia > Diprotodontia > Petauridae > Petaurus > Petaurus breviceps. The sequence goes on along the minus strand of NW_027186296.1, from coordinate 60,542,940 downwards.
ATGTTTGGTGATGATATTACTTCACTGTCTATGGTGACTTTTAGCAGGATATAATTTCCTTCCTCTTCTAATTAGATCTGTTTTTGTTTTTGCTTTGTCTGAGATAAGGATTGCTGCCTCTCCTTTTATATTCTACTCTGGTCTTTTACCTTTACTCTGTGTGTATTCCTCTGTTTCAAATGTTTTTCTTGTAAACAATGTATTGTAGGATTTCCCTTTTTAATCCATTCTACTATCTACTTCCATTTTATGGGAGAGTTCATCCCATTCACATTCACAGTTATGATTACTATCTGTGTTGTTCTCTCCATCCTATTTCCTCCCCCTGTTATGCTTTTCTTCTCTCCTTTCTCCCTTTCCTTCTTCACTAGAGTTTCGCTTTTGACTACTGCTTCCCTCTCTCTGCTCTCCTTTCTGTCAGCTTCCACCATTTTCATTCCCTTTTGCCCCACTACTTCTTTCTTCCTACTCCCCCCCTTTCACCTTCCATTTCCTATAGCATAAGTTAGATTTCTACATCTGAGTATGTTTTTCCCTCTTTGGGCCAAATCTAATGAGAGTGAGGTTGAAACCATGCCCATTCCCTTCCCTTCTTCCCTTTTGCTGCAAGAGATCTTTGCATCTCTTCATATGATGTAACTTATTCCTTTCTGCCTCCTTTCCTCTTCTCCTATTACAATCCTGTTTCTCCACTTATTTATGCTTTTTATCATCAAATCAAAATGGATTTATACCCATGCCTTCTTTCTATGTGTATCCCTTCTAAATATCATAATAAAGTTCTCAAGAGTTACAAGTATCATCTTCCAAAGTCCTTGTTGAATAACGTGGCTGTTTTTTCTTTCCTGTATACCATTTTATGTCTCCCTTGAGCCCTGTATTTGAAGATCAAATTTTCCATTGAACTCGGCCTTTTCATCAGGAAGGTTTAGAAGTTTTCTATTTCATTGAATATCCATCTCTTCCCCTGAAAGATTATTCTCAATTTTGCTGGGTACTTGATCCTTGGTTGCAATCCAAGCTACTTTGCCTTATGCGATATCATATTCCAAGCCCTCCAGTCTTCTAATGTACATGCTGCAAGGTCCTATAGAATCCTGATTGTGGCTCAATAGTATTTAAATTGTTTCTTTCTGGTTGCTTGTGGCATTTTTTCATTGACCTCATAATTCTGGAATTTGGATACAATATTCCTTGGCATTTTCAATTTGGGATCTCTTTCAGGAGGTGATTGGTGGATTCTTTGGATGACTAGTTGCCCTCTGGTTCTAGGAACTTAGGGCAGTTTTTCTTCATGATTTCTTGAAAGATGTTGTCCAGTCAGTTTCTTTTCTTGGTGATAGCTTTCAATATCCAAAAATTGTTAAATTATGTCTCCTGGATCTATTTTTGAGGTCACTTTTTCCATGAGGTACTTTATATTTTCTTCTATTTTTTTTCATTCTTTTGGTTTTGTTTGAGTGATTCTTGATATCTCCTAGAGTCATTATCTTCCACTTGCCCAATTCTAAATTTAGTGAATTGTTTTCTTCAGTTAACTTTTTAACTTCCTTTTCCATTTTGCCAATTGTATTTTATAAGGAATTACAGTCAATTTTGTCCTTCCTTTTCCAAGCTGTTGATTCTTTCCTTCATACTTCTCATTTCTCTTTCCAATTTTTCTTTTACCTATCTTGTTTGGCTTTTTAAGATCCTTCTTGAGCTCTTCCAAGAAATCTTTTTGGACTTGAGACTGGTACGTACATACAGATTTTGGATGTTGGAATATTGACAATGTTGTCACCTTCTGAACTTTTATTTTGGTCTTTCCTGTCACCATACTACTTCTCTATGGTCAGTGGGTTTATTTTGTTGTTGCTTTTTATTTACCTTTTTACTGGCTTTTAAATTTTATCTCTGCTTCTAGGACACAGGGAACACTGCTCCAAGGTTCTTATGCTGGAGTCCAGGATTCTGGTCACTGGTTTTGTGTGTTGGGGCCTACGGTGCTGGCAGCTGGAGGCTGTAGGGGTCTGGTAGCTTACCTGGTGCTGAGCTGGAATTGGTGGTAGCAAATGGTGTGTGCTAAGACCAGGTGAACTTTCTGTGTGTTTCCCCAGGGCTATACTAAAGCTTACCAGGTGAGTAGGGGTGGTCTGGCCTCTGGGGGACACCTCCTCACCGGGAATGCACTGGAGCATGGGTATGTTCAGCTGTTGGTGGTTGCCTATCCACCACATAGTGGTGCTCCAAGTTGGAATCTGCTGGTTCCCCTGTGCCAATACATATGGGGTGGGAGGTAGGGGTCCAGGTATTGGCACTTGTTTCCTCCAATACCCTGGGGCTCAGGATCTCCTGATGGTTTGAGGTGGAATTTGCTGCCAGCTTGCCAGGATACCTCCTATCCTGTACTGTTCCCCTTCCACTATGGTGAGAGGGACCTTTCTTGTTAATCCCTTGAGTCTCCCAGGTTAAAAGATTGCTGCACCCCATCTTTCTGCTGGCTCTGCTGTTCCAGGATTTTTCTTGGGGTGATATTTTCTGGGTTTTTTGAGATCAGTAAAGGAGGGTAAGAGTGACCCACTGCTTGTTCCACCATCTTGGCTCCCAGAAGTCCCAATGATCAATATTTTGACAATGCAGAATTATAGAGTCAGCCTAGTATAATATCTTAGAGCCAAGAAGACCTTGGTTCAAGTTAAACCTGACATCTACTGGCTATGATCCTGGGCAAGTCATATAACCTCTCCTTACTCTATGCCAGTGATATCAAAATCAAATGGAAAAAGAGACCATTAAACAGTTTATAAGGATCCTTGCAGGCTACCTATAAACTTAGACAACCATGAGTATTTAGTTGTGTGTGTATGTATATGTATGTGTGTATATAAATATATGCATATTTATATACACACATACACTTTCTCACACACATATACATACACATACATATATATCAATATATTACTATATTAAAATTAGATAGGTACCACATTTTTATCTGGTTTGAGCCTCACTTGGGAATCTTATAGGTCAAGTAGCCTATGTGTTTGAAACCTTTGCTCTAGTCAGTTCTTTAAGACTACAAGTCATAGAGAAAGTACTGACATGAATTAATAGTTTTCTCCTTTGAGAGTTCCTTGTATCAATGACATCACAAATCTAGTGCCTCTCCCAATTTCATTGTCAAAGGTAAAGTATACATCCATTCCTTCTGTTAATTAGAATTAATTGATAATATCTGAACTAATTAATTAATTGGACAGGAAACATAAAAGTGCTTGAATTTTTACTAGTAAGTGACTACTATTTCAAAACAAAATGTATCAATAATTTTTAAAAGGGTTGATTCTCTAGGGATCTCAGATGATTTCCTCTTGTGAGACATCCTCATACTATAAATCTCTACAACCAAATAGAACCTTGGTGAAGGTGGAGACCAATAAGAGCAGAAAGGATGTTACAATTATAATAGCCATGGCTGCTAATATATTATATTTTATGTTTTTTGTTTGATTAAATAAAACCTTTCCTATATTCAAGGAATTATTAGCCCTGAATGTTTGGTTGGGAACTGAAGGATTTTCCCCCTTTGTGTGAAGATCTAGATGTAAGTTAAGCTCTGTATTCTCAGGGGACTCTTTGAATGAGGACAAGATTTTGTGATTTTTCAGAGAAAGACTCCCCCTCCCAATATTGCACATGATCCCTGAATAGAACTTTGGTTGTAGGCCACAAATAATATTAAGTTTACTCATTTTCTGAATTTGACATCTCTGTCCATAATTGACTTTACTTAATTCTCAGAGGAGATTCCTAATTTCTTGCTAACAGATTTTTTTTCTAGCCCTTCCTCTTGTCTAATATCATTTTGGCATCTCTAATATTTAAAATATGAAATGAATCTGTGAGTTCATCAATCAGGGCATTCCCTCCAAGATACAGGTAGCAACTCATCCATACCTGATCATCCTGTTTGACTCTTGTCCCTGTTCACCCATAAATTTGCTTGTGGGGGTCTGCGCAGCTGTTGGAGGCTTTTCTTTATGTCTGTTGAAATTGTGAAGATATCATGAAGCACACTGGGTGTTTACCTCATTATCCACATGACCAGACCATCTTGTCTACGTCTCATCTTTGTCCTAGATGGTATATTTTACTCTTGCTCTTCTTCAGTGCTCCCCATTGGTTGTATGTTTCAGTCTGCTTATCCAGCATGCATTTTCCCCCAATTTTCTATGTTATAATCATTAAAATAATTCTTTGGAGACTGTCATATTCCATATCTCACTGCTATAGAAAATACCCAAAAATGTTGGTATTTAAAATATAGGCCTTTGTTTCCATGGGAAACTGGGGGAGGTGATTTTTAATGGAATTAAAAAAATTTTTTTCTTAAAGGAAATCTAGCCTACTTTCCTCTCTTTTAACTCTTGGCTCAATATACTGCCAGTCTTTACAATCTTTCCTAAATATTCATTCTGAAGGAGAAGCCCAATGGGTTGTCCACTTAAATGCATGTTTAGAAGATAGATATTCTTCACCCACTTGTCCTTTTCTTTGTGGGTAGACTGGCTAAACTCTAAGTTTACAAATTTCTTTGAGCAGGCTCTGAAATGTTCTAGGACTTGACAGTAAGCATACACAAATATCATATGCAAAAAAGAGGATCTGGACAACTTCCCTATCCACAGAAAAAGACTCTTCAGTTTGGACTCTGTGTTGGTTCCTCCTTTGTCACAGTAGCGAACACTTTTGGTGAGTATGCATCTATCTATTTTATGCCCCTTCTGATTTTTATTGTCAGAGTGTCACCAAACAGTGTTATTTCTGTTATATTTTGCAATGAATCTTGAATTATTTTGGTTTTGGATTGGAGACACTTTTTTTGGAAAGGAACTTTTAAGGTGGCATATTTCTATCAATTAAATGCTTTTTCATAATTAACATACAGTACATTGGATGTTATGTTCTCTTCATCTTCAAATTAACTGTAAAATTATAAAAGTGGTCCACAGTTAAATACCACTTACAAAAAACTTACTTATACTCTACCAATACTTTCATCAAGGATGCCATTGATTATCATACAGGTGACTCACATTAACATTTTGTACAGGTGGGAGAGTAGCCTATTGGCTGATGTTGTCTTACCATCCTTTCCCAAGCCTTTGGTTGTTTCTTCTACTTCTCCACCTCCTCCTTTTTTCCTCCTTCTCCTCCTCCTCCTCCCCCTCCTCCTCCTCCTCCTCCTCCTCCTCCATCTTACATATTTTTTCAAAATTATTTTTTTTCTGTTCTGAAGTTTTTTTTTCTCTTACCTACCTTACCACCCCCAACTGGGTAAAAAACCCTTTGTGACATCTATGTATAGTTAAGCAAAGCAAATTCCACATTGGCTATGTCAAAAAATATACATGTCTCAATTTGCCCTCTGAGACTATCTCATCTCTGTTAGGAGCATGGTAGAATGATTTATCATGACTTCTCTGAAATAGCAGTAATTCATTGCATCAATCAGAGTTCTTACATCTGCCAAAGTTATTTGTCTTTACAATGTAGTTGTATAACTTGTTCTCCTGGTTCTACTCACAAAGGAGTCCTTTTCATCTTCCTTTGATCTCTTCAAAGTACAGACCTAGCAGTGATATCATTAGGTCAAAAGCTATGTACAGTTTAGTAATTTGGGGGACATAGTTCTAAACTACTTTCCAGATGGCTCAGCCAATTCAGAGCTCCATCAATGGTTCATCAATGTTCCTGTTTTCCTGCAATCCATTTATCATTTTACAGTTTTTGTCAACTTTCAGTTGCCTTACCAATTGATCTTTTTCTTAGTGCTGTAATAAACGTGTCTCCCTCAAAATAGTTTTCCTCTGTAATCCCTCCTCACAAATACAGTAGAATATTTCAGTTTCTGAAAAATCCAATCCAATCTAATACAATATCCAAATGATTGCAGTCATTTTCCTTACAAACAGTAGAAGTTAAAGTTAACTTCAAAGGGATCACTTACATAATATAATATCATTCTTCTATTTCCTGAAGCTCTCAAAGATAACCAGCATGACTACATCAAGAATAGGTCATGTTACTTATCAAATGAGTCATAAAGTATTTTTTTTTTGTAATAGCAACATGTAGAGACAAAAGGAAACAAATTGGAAGCAAATTTTCCTCAAAAGGATAATGGCTGAACAAATTGTAGTATAGGAATGTAACAGAATATTTTCTCATCAGAAATGATAAATGTAAGTAATTCTGACAAACATGAAAAGAGGTATAGAGAATAACGCAGAACCAAGAAAGCAGAACGATGAGAATAATATACACAATAACTACATTGATGTCGACAGGAACAATATTAAAAGTCAGTTGAACTTTGATTAATGGCAATGACTAATCTTGGTTTCATACAGCAGGTGGTGAAACCCATTTTTCTCTAATCAGTAGAGATGTGAGGGATCAAGAAGGAAAAATATTGCATATGATGTCATGATAAACCATTGTCCATCAGTTTTACCTATTATTCTTTGTTAATATGGTAGATTCATTTGAGATAGAGCATATTTGCAAATGTCTGATTGAAAAAAAATCATCAGCAACATTTTTAAAAAATAAAGAGACATGATATGCAAGACTAACTTCATTTCCTTTCCATAGAATTATTAGACTGGGAGATCACAGGGATGCTATCAATACAATACATAGATTTTAGCAAAGCATATCCACACAGTTTCATGTGCTATTTTGTGAAGAAGATGGAATACGTGTGCTAGATGGTATTATAGTTAGAGGTATTTGGAACTGGAAGAATGACCAGACCAAAAGTATAATTATTAATGGTTCAATGTCAATCTGAAATAGACAGCCTAAGATGTAGAGCAACGGGTCCTTGTGGGTTTTCAAGAGCAGAATAAATTTGCATTCTCCTGCATAATATAGAGGAAAATTATTTTCAGATATTAGATATTCAAGATGTGTTTTATGTTACCATCCACATCTTAGATTATATGATTATATAAGCACTCATGCAAACTTCTCCTTTGCATTTGAAAATTCTCTTTTTTTAAACTCGTCTTGATACCAAGATAGCATACATTTGTGGGAAATTCATGTAATTTGTGGTTAGAGACAATTTCAACTGAAAATACAAAGTGTCAAAGATGGCAGAGTAGAAACAGGAACTCCCTGCAGCTCCACTTCCACCTTCCCCAATCCATGTAAAAAGGGGATTCTAAACAAACTTTGGAGCCACAGAACCCCAAAAATGACACAGAAAAGCTAATCTCCCAGCAGGAACCTACCAGTACAGTGCTCTGAGGCTTGAGCCCCAGAGCGGGTCTGACCGGCCATCAGCAGGAGGGACTCCAGATCAGCAGCAGCTGTGGCCGTTTCCATAGTTATCAACACATAGATGTGAAGGGCAAAGTGAGAGATCAGTGCAGTCTGGACTTTGGGACCCAGTAAATGGGAGAGCATGGCTTTTGCCCCCAGGGCGAGAAGCAGCTGAGATGCTGGTACAGCTAGCCAGTGCCACGTGGCAGCTTCAGCTCCTGGCCTGCAGAGTGTAGGGAGACAAAGTGACCACTCTGAGGGGTATTCAATCTTGCTTTAAACTGCTTGGATCTGGATTGCAGTCTAGGATGGAAATGCTTGGGGTGTGTGACCAGCTTGCCAGAGTGTGTGGAGACTTCAGAGAGGGCACCAGTCTAATACCTCCGGCAGCTTGAGAAAACCCCAGAGTTTGGGATGAGAGCTCCCCTGTCTGGAGGCAGAGTCCTACTGTGGCAAAAAGCCCAGGGGTCAAGTGACTGAGGGGAAACATGACCAGGCAAAAGAAACAAAGCAGACAGAAGATTCCAACATTAGACTCCTATTTTGGGGACAAAAAGGATCAAAGCATGGAACAGGAGGAAGACAGTGAAGTCAGAACTCCTGCACCAAAAGCTTCAAAGGAAAATACGAGCTGGTTACAGGCCATAGAGGACCTTAAGAAGCAGATAAGAGAAGTGGAGGAAAAATTGGGAAGAGAAATGAGAACGATGCAAGAAAATTATGAAATGAGAGTCAACAGTCTGACTGAGGAAAATTATACCTTATAAAATAGACTAACTCAAATGGCAAAAGAAGCTCCAAAAGGCAATGAGGAAAAGAATGCCTTAAAAAGCCAAATTTGCCAGATGGAAAAAAGAATCTCAAAAGCTCACTGAGGAGAATCATTGCTTCAGAATTAGATTGGAGCAAATGGAAGCTAATGACTTTATGAGAAATCAAGATGCTGTTAAACAGATCCAAACAAATGAAAGAATAGAAGGCAATGTGAAATATCTCATGGGAAAAACCACTGACCTGGAAAATAGATCCAGGGGAGATAATTTAAAATTATTGGAGTACCTGAAAGCTGTGATTAAAGTGAGAACCTAGAAATCACCCTCCAGGAAATTCTCAAAGAAAACTGCCCTGATGTTTTAGAACCAGAGGGCAAAATAGAGGTTGAAAGAATCCACCGATCACCTCCTGAAAAAGATCCCAAAAAGAAAACTCCTAGGAATATAATAGTCAGGTTCCAGAATTCCCAGATTAAGGAGAGAATGTTACAAGCAGCTAGGAAGAAACAATTTGAATATTGTGGAAACACAATTAGGATAACCCAGGATCTGGCAGCTTCTACACTGAGGGATTGATGGTCTTGGGATATGATATTTTGGAGGTCAAAGGAGCTGGGATTAAAACCAAGAGTCACCTACCCAGCCAAACTGAGTGTCATGTTTCAGGGGAAAATATGGTCATTCAGTGGAATAGAAGACTTTCAAGCATTCTTGTTGAAAAAACCCGAGTTGAATAGAAAATTTGACATTCAGATACAATAAGCAAGAGAAGCATGAGAAGGTAAACAGGGAAAAGAAATCATAAGGAACTTATCAAAGTTGAACTATTAACATTCCTACATGGAAAAACAATAATTGTAGCTTATGAAACTTTTCTCAGTAGTTGAAGGGAATAGAAATATATGTATATTTCTATATATGAGGGTATATGGTCATATGAATACATATGTGAATGCGTGTATATATGTTTACAGGTATACATAGATAGAGGGCACAGGACCACTTTAACAGGAAGGGATGATACTTAAAAGGTGAAATTAAGAGGTGAGAGAGGAATATAATGAGAGGAGATGGGGAGAGACAGAATGGGGTCAACTATCTCATATAGAAGAGGCAAGGGAAAATGGTTACAGTGGAGGGGAAGAATAGGAAGGCAAAAGGGAATGGTTCAACCTTATTCCCACTGAATTTGGCTTGAGGAGGGAATCAAATACACACCAAATAGGGTATCTCACCCTCTAGGAGATTAGGGGGTAAGAGAATGAGAGGGGGGATGATGGAAGGGAGGGCAGGCTGGGGGAGAGAAGTTGGAAGCACCCACTTTTGAAAAGGGATGGGATCAAAGTAGAGAATACAAAAAGTGAGATGTGGAATAGGTGGGAGGGAAATATGGTCAGTCTTTTACAACATATCTACTATGTTATTGTTTTGCATTAGCCACACATGTACAACCTGTACTGAATTGCTTATCTTCCCAGTAAGGGTGAGTGACAAGGGAGGAAGGGAATGAATCTGGATTTCAAAGTTTTAAAATCCAATGTTTATAAAAGGGTATAGGACTAAATATGGGAGAGAGCAGATTGGAGGAGGGGATATCCTATGGAAGTGCTGTTTTGGGGTGGTGCGTAGGGGAAAAATGGGGAGAAAATTTGCAACTCAAAATATGGCGGAAATGAATGATGTAAATCAGAAGTTAATAAAGCATTTGAAAAATGGTAAAGTAAAGAAAATACAAAGTCTCCCATATCCATTATTTCCTGTTCAAATCATACTGCATACAGTAGCTTTATTTTCACAAATGACTATAGGAATTAAATTATATTCCACCTTTCAAAAAATGAGGAAACTAGAGGAATGCATGAACATCCTCATTGTATTCTATGGAAAACATTTATAATATTAAGCCTTCCTATGGAAATAACCCATAAAGTATAGATAAGCCAAAGTAAATTTTGACACATTTTCAAAGCTATATTCTGACAATTACCTTTTCTTTCTCCATTTTGTTATCTGTTCTTACTTTCACTTTTAATTATATGAAGTATAGTGCTAAGTATGGTGAAGACTTTGGAAATGATGCTATAATACAAAAAAATGGGACAAAAGGTGATGTTTGGTCTAGAAAGGAATGAGACTTCTCAATTTATAATTCCTTTCTATTCTCTATTCACTGAAGTTATCTTATAAAATCACTATTTCCTCAACTGTCTGGAGGTGTTAAAATGGATGAGAATAATTGTATTTTTTACCTACTTTTTAGTGGTAGGAAAGTTTTTAGAAGATTTTACTATACCAGAAAGGCTCTGTATATGGTTCCAACAATGGACTAAATATGTTGTCTAATAAGCAACTTAAATAAGTATAGAAACTCATTTATAGATATCCAGCAGGTGAAGAATACTTTAACCAGGGTAATTCAAGAAACAAAGAAATAAAAATAACAGTCCTGTAAGGTCCCCTTACATATCCACAAAGACATCAGGAGGGTGGTGGAAAAGAGGATCAAGTATTCTAAGAATTCACAGTTTTATACTATTTCTAAACATTATCTTAGTTACACATAGTAAACAGGTTATACCTTTGTTTATTAACAATCTATTGTAAGAATTGAACAACATAGGCAGAGGCAGGCCTGGGAGAGGCCTGATCAACTTGGGGGGCAAGTTATCCCACCAACCACAAGGGCCACTACCAGGCCTATCATCAAAGGGCTGGGACTGGAAAGAGCAAGGAAAGAACCAAATGCAGAGGCCCCTGTCCAGGACAGCAAATACTCCTGGGACTACCACTCCATAGCCCAGAAATTAAAAAAAAAAGCCCCAATCATGACCTCCAAGGACCAGGATGTAAGAGTTATCCCAGCCTGCTCCAACCCCCACGCCTTGACCCTGAAAACATAGTAACTATTGCCCCAGGGCAAAACCCTCTACAGTAAAGGCTTGGGATCCCTAGAGGAAGGACGTGGCTAGGGTCCTGCCTCAAAATGGGCAGAAAGTAGACTACTGGAGTCCTACTATCCTCAGAGGAAGGAACCAAACTCAGAGGGAGACAATGTGGACTCCACACCCACAGCTGAAACATCAACAGGGAATGGGTCCCAAGCACAGAAAGCTCTCCTAGATGAGATCAAAAGGAACTTTGAAAACCAAATGAGGGACATAGAAGAAAAAATGAATAATTCTTTCAAAACCAAAATTGCAGAATTAGAAAAAAACATTATAATGAAGAAAACAGCTCCCTAAAAAGAAAAGTGTATGATATGGAAAAGGAGCTCCAGAAGCTAACCAAGGAAAATGATTTGCTAAAAACTAGAATCAAGCAAATTGAAACAAATAACTCTATGAGGAACCAAGAATTAGTCAAACAAAACAACAAGAATGAAAAATTAGAAAAAGAGGTAAAACATCTCAATGGAAAAATAACTGACCTGGAAAAAAGATCCAGGAGGGATAATCTGAGAATCATAGGCCTACCAGAAAATCATGATGAAAAAATGAGCCTGGACAACATTCTCCAAGAGCTCATTAAGGAAAACTGCCCTGAGATACTAGAACCTCAGGGTAAAATAAAAATCTAGAGAATCCACCAGATCCCTCCTGAAAGAGATCCCAAGCTGAAAAGTCATCGAAATGTTGTGGCCAAACTCCAGAACTACCAGATAAAAGAGCAAATACTTCAAGCGGCCAGAAAGAAACAATTCAAATATCAAAGATCCACAGTGAGGATCACACAGGATTTGGCAGCCTCTACACTGAAAGATCGGAGGCAGTGGAATACAATTTTCTGCAAGGCAAAAGAGCTCAGGTTACAACCAAGGATCACCTACCCAATGAGACTGAGCATATTCTTCCAGACAAAGAGATGGTCACTCAATGATATAACAGAGTTCCAGAATTTCCTGATGAAAAAGTCAGAGCTCAATGGAAAATTCAACCTCCAATTACAAGATGCAAGGGTGACATAGAAAAGTAAACAAGGAAATCACACACACACACACACACACACTGCTATTTAATAAGAGCAAACCATTTGTAGACAAGTAGAGGGTGTGAGTATAAAATACACAAAATGAAGATCAAAAAAATCATATTAAGGGCTACAAAGGGACTGCAATGGAAGAAGAGGAATGAATGAAGTGGAGAAGGGTAAATTATGCCACACAAAGAGGCATAAAAACATACTTCATTAAGTATAAAAATATCCTACAGGTAGTAGGAGGGGGGAAAGTCTACAAAAGAGGTGGGGGGTGGTTAGTAGATAGGGAAAAAGTAAGGGGGAAGGGGAGGAAAAGGGAGGGGGGCTGATAAGGGAATACTGAGGGAGGTGGTGGTCAAAAGGAAAACTTTTAAGGTGGGGAAGGGAGAAGGGGAAAAATATGAGCATTAACAGAGGAGGTAATAGGATGGAGGGAAAGAAACAGATTAAAAATCATTACTGTAAATGTGAATGGAATGAACTCTCCCATAAAACGGAGATGGATAGCAGAATGGATTAGAAGTCATAATCCTACAATATGCTGTTTACAAGAAACACATCTGAAACATAGGGATACACACAGGGTAAAGGTAAAAGGCTGGAGTAAAATATATCATGCCTCAACTAAAGTAAAAAAAGCAGGGGTAGCAATCCTTATCTCAGATAAAGCAAAAACAAAAATTGATGTAATTAAAAGAGATAAGGAAGGAAAGTATATCCTGTTAAAAGGCACCATCAAGAATGAAGCAATATCATTACTTCACATATATGCACCAAGTAGTATAGCATCCAAATTCCTAGAGGAGAAGGTAAGGGAATTTGAGGAAGAAATAGATAGCAAAACTATACTAGTGGGAGACCTTTATCTCCCCCTCTCTTAATTTGATAAATCCAACCTCAAAATAAACAAGAAAAAAGTTAAGGAGGTGAAAAGAATTTTGGAGAGGATAGGTATGATAGATACCTGGAGAAAACTGAATGGGGATAAAAGAGAATATACTATCTTCTCAGCAGTTCATGGCACATTCTCAAAAATTGACCATGTTCTAGGGCATAAAAACCTCACAATTCTATGCAGTAAGGCAGAAGTATTAAATGCATTCTACTCATATCATGATGCAATAAAAATTATGTGCAATAAAAGGCCATAGAAAGACAGAACAGAAACCAATTGGAAATTAAATAATTTAATCCTTCAGAATGAGTGGGTCAAACAAAAAATTATAGAAACAATCAGTAATTTCATTTAAGAGATTGATAATAGTGAGACAACACATCAAAATTTGTGGAATGAATTAAAGGCAGTTCTTAGGGGAAGTTTTATATCCCTGAGTGCAAACATGATTAAATTAGAGAAAAGGGAGGTCAACAAATTGGGCATGCAATTGAAAAACCTAGAAAAAGAACAAATTCAAAATCTCCAATTAAATACTAAATTAGGAATATTGAAAACCAAAAGAGAGATTAATAAAATTGAAATTAAGAAAACTATTGAATTAATAAATAAAACTAAGAGCTAGTTTTATAAAAAAAAAACAATAAAATTGATAGACCCTTAGTCAATATGATAAAAAAAAGAAAGAAGAAAACCAAATTACGAGTACCAAAAATGAAAAGGGTGAATCTACCTCCAATGAAGAGGAAATCAAAACAATAATTAGAAATTATTTTTCCCAATTGTATGCACATATATTTGACAATCTTAGGGAAATGAATGAATATTTACAAAAGTACAAGTTGCCCAGATTAACTGAAGAGGAAGTAAATGACTTAAATAATCCCATCTCAGAAAAAGAAATTGAACAAGCCATCAGTCAACTCCCTAGGAAAAAATCTCCAGGGCCAGATGGATTTACTAGTGAATTCTATCAAACATTTAAAGAACAATTGATTCCAATACTCTCCAAAATATTCAGGAAAATTAGTGAAGAAGGAATCTTACCAAATTCTTTTTATGACACAAATATGGTACTGATACCTAAATCAGGAAGAGATAAAACAGAGCAAGAAAATTATAGACCAATCTCCCTCATGAATAAAAGATGCCAAAATTGTAAACAAAATATTAGCAAAAAGACTACAGCAACTCATCTCAAGAATAATAAACTATGATCAGGTAGGATTTATTCCAGGAATGCAAGGATGGTTTAATATTAGGAAAACCATGAGTATAATTGATCATATCAACAATAAAACTAGGAGAAACCACATGATCATCTCAATAGATGCAGAAAAGGCTTTTGACAAAATAAAACATCCATTCCAATTAAAAACTCTAGAAAGTATAGGAATAAATGGAGCTTTCCTTAAAATAATAGGCAGCATCTATCTAAAACCATCAGCAACTATTATATGTAATGGGCAAGAAGTTAGAAGCATTTCCAATAAGATCAGGGGTTAATCAAGGGTGTCCACTGTCACCCCTCTTATTCAATCTGGTACTAGAAATGTTAGCAGTAGCAATTAGAGAGGAAAAAGAAATCAAAGGCATCAAATTAGTCAAAGAAGAGACCAAGCTATCACTCTTTGCAGATGATATGATAATATGCTTAGAGAATCCTAGAGAATCAAGTAAAAAAACTACTTGAGACAATAAACAAATTTGACAAGTTGCAGGATATAAAATAAACCCACATAAATCCTTGGCATTCCTATATATTTCCAATGAAATTCAACAGCAAGAGATAGAAAGATCAGTCCCATTTAAAGTTACTGTAGACATTATAAAATATTTGGGAATCTACCTGCCAAAACAAACCCAGGACTATATGACCACAACTACAAAACACTTTTCACACAAATAAAGTCAGATCTAACTAATTGGAAAAATATCAATTGCTCATGGCTGGGTTGAGCTAATATAATAAAAATGAAAATTTTACTTAAATTAAATTATATATTTATGTGCCATAACAATCAATTTACCAAAAAACTGCCTTATAGAGCTAGAAAAAATAGTAACACAATTCATTGGAAGAATAAATGGTCCAGAATATCAAGGGAATTAATGAAAAGGAATTCTAGGGAAGGTGGACTAGCTATACCATATTTCAATCTGTATTATAAAGCAGCAGTCATCAAAACTACTTGGTACTGGCTGAGGAATAGAGTAGTGGATCAGTGGAATAGATGAGGCACATGAGATTCAGAAGTCAATGACTATAGTAATATATTGTTTGATAAATCCCAAGACCCCAGTTTTTGGGATAAGAACTCACTATTTGATAAAAACTGCTGGGAAAACTGGAATATAGTATGGAGAGAATTGGGCATAGACCATTATCAAACACCATTTACCAAAATCAAGTCTAAATGGGTGCATTATCTAAGTATAAAGGTTGATACTGTAAGCAATCTGGGAAACTAAGGAATAGTTTTCCTGTCAGATTTGTGGAGAGGGAAAAACTTAAACAAGAATTAGAGAACATTATAAAATGCAAAATGGGTAATTTTGATTACATTAAATTGAAAAGCTTCTGTACAAACAAAGCCAATGTAACCAAGATTAAGAAGGAGGTGGGAAATTGGGAAAGAATTTTTACAAACTATGTCTCTGACAAAGGACTCGTTTCTAAAATATACAGAGAATTGAGTCAAATCTATAAGAATACAAGTCATTTCCCAATTGATAAATGGTCAAAGGATATCAACAAGCTGTTTTCAGAGAAAGAAATTAAAGATATCTATAAGCACATGAAGAAATGCTCTAAATCACTATTGATTAGAGAAATGCAAATCAAAACAACTCTGAGGTACGACATCTCACCAGTCAGATTGGCTAAGATGACAAAACAGGAAAATGACAAATGCTGGAGAGGATGTGGGCAAACTGGAACACTAATGCATTGCTGGTGGAGTTGTGAACTGATCCAACCTTTCTGGACAGCAATTTGGAATTATACCCGAAGGGCTGTAAACAATTTCATACCCTTTGACCCGGCAAAACCACTCCTAGTGTAATTTCTCAAAGAAATCATAGAAGTGGGAGATAGACCCATATGTACAAAAATATTTATAGCCCCTCTTTTTGTGGTAGCAAACAATTGGGAATTAAAGGGGGGCTCATCAATTGTGGAATTGCTGAACAAGTTGTGGTATATGCATGTTATGGAATATTATTGTGCTATAAGAAACAAGGAGCAGATGGATTTCATATTTACCTAGAGAAGCTTATACAAACTGATGCTGAGTGACAAGAGTAGAACCAGGAGGAATTTGTACACAATTTCAGACACAATGTATGTGTGATGACCAACTTTGATAGACTGGACTCTTCTCAGCAATGCAGTAATATAACTCAATCCCAAAAGACTCATAATGGAGAGAAATGTCTACATCCAGAGAAAGAACTGAGTTTATATCCAGATTGAAACAAACTACCTGTTCTTTTTCCTTTTCTTGTTTGGTTTTATGTCCTCTTTACCATTTTTCATTCCATCTGATACAATCTGTCTTTATAACCTGACTAATGTCTAATGTGCAAGTATTTACAGATCCTATACTTGACTGTATACCACCATGGGGGGGAGGAGGCTAGGGAGAGGGACAAAATGTGAAACTCAAGGAATTGTGGAATTGAATCTTGTAAACTAAAAGTAAACAAAGAAATTAATAAAAATTATCTAAAGACAAAATGAAAACAAAATGAGAAAGGCAAAAGGAAGTTGAATATAGATGGAAGGAAAGCTCCTATGTTCTTCCTGGTTTGGCAAGCAAAGAAGTTGATGAAATCAATATCATTGTGTGTTTCAAAACAACATGGTGTATAATTTCATAGGATACTTGGTCATTTTCATAAGCAAAGAACTAGCCTGAAGAAGTTTATGTACCAACATCTTGTGCAGGACATGAAGAAGGGAAGAAATACTACAAAAAAACTTGACCAGATCCTCCAAAGTAAGTCAACAAATGCTTTGATATTTAATGGTATCATTCTGAAAGTGGCCCTAGGAAAGGTGGCAAAAAGGATATTGGAAAATATGGCTTAAGTCTCAAAAATAAAAGGAGCTTGTAGATTATTTAGAAGACTTACAATTATATGAATGGATATTTTCTTCCAGAAGACAACTGAAATGCACTTGACATGGTCCAAACAACACAAAAATAAAATCACTTATATCTTGAATGACAAAACTCTTGGTTACTAATATGAAAGTCAGATGAGAATTAACTGAGTCTGTTCAGGCAGATCATTGAACAATGTCAAAATCCACATCAATTTAAAATTAAAGCTAAAGATTAGAAAGTGCTTTGAACAATCATTAAAAATTTCAGTCTCAACTATTCAAATGAATTCTCAATGATGAAAAATGAAGAGGGCTTTATTTTTCATTTGATTTCTTTTTTGTTGTTGTTCAATTGGAGAAGGTCAGTAGAAGGGATACATCACAATTTTTAAAAGGATTTCTTTCCTTTACTTCATCAATTAACTTTCCTTTTATTGCTTATTAACTTTAGTTACTTATTAGACTTGTATGATTTATAATCTATTTATTTGTTCCTTCTTTAGCTTTTTTGTGACCCTCATGGAATAAAATAAATTATATATATCAATTAGGGATGGCCAGGTGGCACAGTGAGTAAGAGCACTGACCCCAGAGTTGGGATGACCTTGGATCAAATCCAGGCTCTGATACTTAGCACCACACCCAGAAATGACTGGCTGTGTTACCTTGAGCAAGTTACTTAACCCCAATTGCTTTAAAAAAATGTCAATTTTGGGTTCCCATTTCTAACCAATTTACATGATATTCCTTTGTAAATATTCCTCCCTTTTCACCTCCCCCTTTTATGGTTGTGCCATACTCTTAGAAATATCAGGGCAACTAGGTGACCCAGTAGATAGAGTGCCAGGCCTAGAGTCAAGAAGACACATCTTCATGAGATCAAACCTGGCCTCAGACACTTACTAGCTGTGCAACTTTGAGTAAGTCACTTAACCCTATTTGCCTCAGTTTTCTCATCTGTAAAAGGATCTGGATAAGGAAATGGGAAATCATTCCAATGTCTCTTCCAAGAAAACCCCAAATGGGGTCAGGAACAGTCAGAAAGGACTGAACAATGACTTAACAATAACAACACAAATTTCTCTATGTCCCAAATCACATGGTACAACTGTCTCCTTCCTTCCTCTGATCATTTTCTTTCTTACTTAGCACAAAATCTCTTTGGGTACATGCCTTGCCACTTATCTAGATGGAGGTTGTTCCAAGGGGCCCTAATTCCCCTTCTTTTGAGGAAGGATGTTTTCCTATAAGAGGAAATAATTTTCCTGTGTATTGAATCCCTGAAGATTAGAAACATTATTAGGTTCCAATTATGATCTCCAATTACAGTATATATTTCAGGCTCCATGAAAGTATTTTCAACTGGGAACCCTTCCCATCACTGAGTCAAAAACTCCCCCTTATTTCAGTCTTTTACTTTACTACATCACCTAATTTCTTGTATCCCCTCTTCTTACAGAGTCTACAGGAGTTATTTTCCCTTCATTGTTTAACATGAAATTGATTATAGTATTCCCCTCTATTTTCTACTTCCTCTTTACCCTTTTATGCACCCTCCTATTTAGCATTCAGTCCCACAAAATTAATTGATTCCCCTTAGGGAGCCATTGCAGGGTTCTGTCTACTGCATAGGGTGGGGAATCTGTGGTCTTGAGGCCACATATGGCCCTTTACGTCCTCAAGTGTAGCCCTTTGACTGAATCCAAACTTTATAAGCCATGCTTATGTACCTAAGAGGGCCACATGTGGCCTCAAAGTCACAGGTTCTTCACTCCTGTTTTTCAGACCTGTTCCTTCACCATCACTTCTGTTTTTTTAGATTACACTTTCATCTTTATCCCATTGTGTGTTTTTAGAATGAGTCCTCTTAATGGTTCTTTTTGTTTGTTTCTTAGCCCATTAGTGGCCTTTCTTTTTTTAAGTCTTTTTCCCTGTTAAAGTGTCTAACAACAGGGTAATTTATTTTAATACTTGTGCTTTTCCTGATTGATATGTCTATTTACCTTTCTTTTATTTCCATTGTTTGGGGTTATTTGTAAATTCAATAATCTGATCTTTTTTTCTTTTTTGACAGGGATGCTTCACATACCTCTCTTACTGAACATACTTTTTTTGTTAACAATTAGACCCAGTTTTCCAAGGCATATACTTTTTTGATTACATTTTGAGCTTTTCAGAATGTATTTCAGAATATAATATCTTAGTGGTTTCTGAATTTTTTTGTATTATTCAGTTTCTTTTCCTTTATATATGAAAGTTGTTCTCCAAATTGCAGAATCTGTGGTTTGTCATTGGAATTGTTAAATTGGTATGTTTTGGAAGTGAACCAAGGATTTTTTTTAAATGGAGGCAATTAGTAGATTATTTTAACTGGTGCTTTGCTTTCTTTCTTCAGAAGTTCTAAGCAATTTTCCTGTGTTATTTCTTTGTGTTTAGGGTTTTTTTCTTGTCATTTTTCTTTTGGGAGGCCTGTGATCCTTAAACTATTTTTCTACACCCTTTCTTTAAGATCAATGCTTTTTGCTTGTGCAGAGATCACATTTTCTTTTAATGTTATTTTTTTGAAAAAGCTTTTCTTCTTTCAGATTGTCTTTCATTTTGTTGCATACATATCTCCATTCTGTTTTTCTTTCTTTGGAGAATGTCAGTCAATCAATAGACATTTATTAAGTGCCTACTATTTGCCAGGAACCATGCTAAACACTGAGGATACAAATAAGAAAAAAGAAAGATAGTCCATGACTCTAAAGAGCTTATAATCTAATGGGGAAAGATGAATCACAAAAGGAGGGTGAAAAAGTGGGGGCAGGAGGGTATAAAGAAGAGGGTACCAGAAGCAGAGCATAGTGGAGAATTCAGAGAATTCCCAAAGTAGTGCATCTAGATGAAAAGTGAGGAGATGTCTGAGTTGAGCTCTCTTTAAAGGGAGAGTTTGGAGTTCATAGCTCCACCCTGCCTTCAGAGAAGCAGAGACTAGTGGTAAGGTTGAGTATACCAAAGCTGATGAGGTCTGGAAGATGAGATAATTTCAATAATGAGCTTCTTAGGGCATGGTGGAAAGGGAGTCAGAAAAGTTTGAAAGCAGTGTATAGAGGTAAGAAAAGAGAAGTTGTAAATAGATTCAAATTCTGCTAATGATCTCTGCTGTGCATGTCATCCATTCTATCATTTGCTCCTCTCTAAATTCTTGTCTCAGTGTTCTGATTTCTCTCAAACTATTCTGTATTGGCATGGTTCTATACTCAATGGAGAATCTATAGGGTTTTTTGTTCCATAATGCATTGGTTCATTTTTACTTTTTTCTTGCAATGATTATTTAGAAAGGATTGTGAATTTTTTAGGTCTCATCACTCATTTTCATCCCTAATGTTTATATCTTTCTTGCTTATTTATCTTCTCATGATATAGGCTTTTCAGTGAATTTTCTTCCTCCTGGGATTTTTGGTTGTTTGATTTTATTAGTATATTCTCTCATCACTTACCTGCTGTTTACTTTCTCTTTGGTCGTGGGTTTGAACTACAAATTGTCTCAGTCTCCTCCCATTTGGGGGAATTTGCTTTTTGGCATTGTTAGTTCCTGCCCAAGCAATTTCTGGGGGATAGGATTGCGTCCTGTTGAATTCAATTTACTTCCTTTTAATACAGTATAGCTCTGAATTCTGACCCTGTGGGCCCACTTCCCTTACCTCTTTACTTCTCTGATTGGACTGAGTGTGAATTTTTTTTTGCACGTTTATGGGAAAGCGGAGTAGGTGTTCCCAGAGGAGTTTCTGCTTCCCTGTCTTCCCTTAACGTAGGGTGTTCTGAAGGGAGAATTGACGTGGGATACCTCACCTTATACCTTTCCCTTCTCCTTATCACATGGTTGGATTTTAGTTGAGATCCAATGCTTTTTGTAACAGAATAATGGAGACGAGTACCGGGAGATTCATGAGAGATCTCAGCTGGAGGGAAATTCATCAGTGGGTCCCAAAGCACATGCTGATGTGGACTTAGCTTGGGCATCATGCTGGAACATGGAGGCTGATAGGAAAGGGATGCTTAGGGAGTATCTTTAGGATGAAGTTTTCCACTATTAATTCATAAGGTTGTTACCTTGTTGGACTCCTCCAGAAATAGGTATAATTACTCTATCTCTGGCATATAGTTCCTCTTTCTCTGGACCAGAGAAAATATCTAGTCATCTATTATTTTGGTCACATGATTTGCTCATTCATTCATTTTTCTAAAGTCTTTTGTATTCTGGTCCCTATAGTCATAGGGCTCATTCATAAAACGTTTCTTAAAGGCTTTTGGGATCTGTTTTTCCTAATATTGTATAACCTTACTGCTTTTTCCTCAACTCCATCTAGGTTCATGATGACTAATTATCTTTTCCATCCTCTCTTCCCTAAAGTCAATACAGGAACCATTACCAGTTGTCTTAATTTTTGTTCTTCCACTGGACTCTGATGACTCAGGGAGAGAATGAGGTAGGGACTTTTTGCAACTCTGCTTCACTAAAATCTAATTTACATGCAAGTCAAGATATCACCCTCATGATGGACCAACAAAGGAAGAATAACAACAAAGCCAATGTGTGAACTTTCTATCTACACAGAATTCACTCTGATGGTACAAGAATCTAGGGTTATATTTGGCTTAGCCTTTGATGTGATCACTACTCTTTGTTTTTTTCGGGGTTATGCTTATATTTTGGGGATTTGTTGTGCTGACCACTAAGTGACTTGAGGTTAGTTACCTTTTGTTGTTATGTTAGAAAACTCAAGGAAGTGGCAGTTCTTGTGGAGGTCTTGTCTGCCCTAAGTGGGGAAAAAGGGAAGAGACATCCTGGCTTATAAATATTCCCCAGGGATCCTTGAACTTGGCTATCTGTAACTAAGAGCTGCCTTGCTTTGATTTGTGACTTACTTAGAACTATGCTACCGTGAAAAAGAAGGAAGGAAATGGTGGTGGACTCTGCTTCTATTACCTGAATTATAAGAGGCAGAATTGTGGTAGGGGGAGGGGAGTAGACTATCTTTCTCTCTTTTTTTTTTTACTCAGTCACATGCTCCTCCTCTAGGGTCCTTTCTGAAGTAAAGAGAAGTAGCTTGTAATTTAAAAGGTAGGAGAAGAGAACCTTGGTTGCCATAGGAATTAGAATGATATTCCCATCAAAGAAGTTTTGATTCAAGGGAAAAATCAGATTCGAGAGTGAAAGAAATGCTTCAAAGGAGCAAATCTACAATATTTATGCAAATGTTTCTAGCAATAACAGTTTAAAAAAACTAAGTCTTCAAGACATTCAAGCCAACTTTCTCTATAAAAATCACTTGCTCTTTAAAAAAGTACTGAAATCCCATGTTAAAACAAGTATCTTAAAATGAAATTCTAACTTTTTAGCCTCTACATCTCAATTCTAACAGTGGTTGGAGTTCTGACACTGATATTTGAAAAGCATGCAGAAATCATTTTTATTTGACTAGACCTGACCCGGGGCCTGGTGCTGTCTCTCTGCACTGGCCAACAGTAGCCATCCGAACCTGACAAAGGAGCTGTGTGTCTTAAGTGCTTTAAGACTTCAGAATTATCCTTCACATAGCAATGGGAGGACAGAACCCTCAGGACACTACCTCAAGACCTTGTTGGGAAAGTGAATAGGAAACTGATTTGGAGCACTGCAGAATTATCATTGGTATGCTGGTACTATGATCTGAAAGCTTAAAGTTTTCTTAAATTAAAAAGATAAATAATATCTTAATTAGATATGACAGTGATCATATCATCCTCCAATATTTGCTCATCCATGGCCTGTAAAAAAAGGTCACCAGGTATTAATAGTTAAAATTAATTCACATGTTTTCAGGAATAGATCGTCCAGGTTCTTCGCTTATCTTTCTTTTCTTAGCTTCCTACCCTTTGGTCATTTCACTGCTTTTTAGCATCTCCACCAAAAAAAAAGAAAGAAAGTTATATGAAAATTAATCGATTTGATTTTTTTATAAGTACAGGGATTTGCTATTTGAGATTTCTAGGGAAGAGGCATACAGAGATACCCCTGAAAATACCAGGAATGTCTATATATACAAAAAGTTGTCTAAATAATTTAACCAGAATTACATATGCTATTAGCTAGCTGCGTGACTGTGAACAAGTGGTCTCTATGACTCAGTTTTCCTACTTATAAAAGGAAGGGATGTGTCAATTCCAGAATATCAATGGATATTACTTACCTCCTGAAAGAGAGGTGATGAGCAATCAGAGTGTGGAATAAAACATATTTTTAGACATGACCAATGTGGGAAATTATTTTTTCAAAACTATACATAATATCACCAGGATTTTCTTTTTTATTTTTCAGTGAAGGGGAAGAGAAGGGAGAAGAGAAAATAGATTTTTGTTCATTGAAAAATTTAACTTCAAAAGAGATTATAATAGATTAGATCAACATTTTCTCCCATTTGTAAACATTCCATGTTTTCCATATATTGAAACAGTTTCTTTCTTTTTTTTTTTGGTGTTTATTAATTTGTTTACTTTTAGTTTACAAGATTCATTACCACAATTCCTTGAGTTTCAAATTTTCTCTCCCTTCCCCCTTCCACCCGCTCAATGGCAGCATACAATCAAGTATAGTATCTGTAAATACTTTCACATTAGGTATTAGTCAGGTTAAAAGAAGGATTGTAACAGATGGAATGAAGAATGGGAAAGAGGAAACAAAACCAAAGGAGAAAACTAAAAAGGTCAGGTAGTTTGCTTCAATCTGGTTCAATCTCAATTCTTTCTCTGGATGTAAACATCTCTCTCCATCATGAGTCTTTTGGGTTTGACTGTATTGCTTGGATCTGGATTGCAGTCTAGGGTGGAGGTCCTAGGGTGTGTGACCAGCTTGCCAGACATGTGGAGGCTTCAGAGAAGGCACCCAGCTAATATTTCTGGCAGCTGAGAAAACCCCAGCATTTGGGATGAAAGCTCCCCTGTCTAGTGGAAGAGTCCTACTGTGCAAAAAGTCCAGGGGTCAAGTGACTGAGGGGTGACATGACCAGGGAAAGGAAGCAAAGCAAACAGAAGAATCCAACATTAGACTCCTATTTTGGGGACAAAGAAGCTGCCAGATCCTGGGTTATCTGATTGTGTTTCCACAATATTCAAATTGTTTCTTCCTGGCTGCTTGTGATATTCTCTCTGTAATCTGTGAATTCTGGAACCTGGCTATAATATTCCTAGGAGTTTTCTTTTGGGGATCTTTTTCAGGAGGTGATTGGTGGATTCTTTCAACCTCTATTTTGCCCCCTGGTTCTAAAACATTAGGGCAGTTTTCTTTGAGAACTTCCTGGAGGATGATTTCTAGGTTCTTACTTTGATCATAACTTTCAGGTAGTCCAATAATTTTTAAATTCTCTCCCCTGGATGTATTTTCCAGGTCAGTGGTTTTTCCCACGAGATATTTCACATTGCCTCTAATCTTTCATTTGTTTGGATCTGTTTAACATCATCTTGATTTCTCTTAAATTCATTAGCTTCCATTTGCTCCAATCTAATTCTGAAACAATGATTCTCCTCATTGAGCTTTTGAGATTCTTTTTCCATCTGGCAAATTTGGCTTTTTAAGGCATTCTTCTCCTCATTGCCTTTTTGAGCGTCTTTTGACATTTGAGTTAGTCTACTTTTTAAGGTATGATTTTCCTCAGTCATGCTGTTGACCCTCATTTCCTCTATGGCCTGTAACCAGCTCATATTTTCCTTTGAAGCTTTTGGTGCAGGAGTTCTGACTTCACTGTCTTCCTCCTGTTTCATGCTTTGCTCCTTTTTGTCCCCAAAATAGGAGTCTAATGTTGGAATCTTCTGTCTGCTTTGTTTCCTTTGCCTGGTCATGTTGCCCCTCAGTCACTTGACCCCTGGGCTTTTTGCCACAGTAGGACTCTACCACCAGACAGAGGAGCTTTCATCCCAAATACTGGGGTTTTCTCAGCTACCGGAGGTATTAGATGGGTGCCCTCTCTGAGGTCTCCACACACTCTGGCAAGCTGGACACACACCCCAGGACCTCCACCCTAGACTGCAATCCAGATCCAAGAAGGTGAAAGCAATAGTGATTACCCCTCAGACTGGTGCTTGGTCCCCCTACACTCTGCAGGCCAGGAGCTGAAGCCTCCATGTGGAGCTTGCTGGCTGTGCCCAGCGGCATCTCACCCTGGGGGCAAAGTCACCCACTCCCACTTACTGGGTCCCAAAGTCCAGACCGCACTGACCTCTCACTTTGTCCTTTGTGTTTATGTATTGATAAATCTGGAAACAGCCACAGCTGCTGTTGATCTGGAGTCCCTCTGGCCGGTGGCTGGTCAGGCCCTCCCTGGGGCTAAAGCCTTGGTGTGGGGCTGGGCTTGGCTCCCAGAGAGCTGCACTGGCTGATTCTTGCCAGCCTGCCTGGCTGTCCTCATTGGGACGTTAGCTTCTCTGTGTCATTTTGTGGGTTCTGCAGCTCCAAAGTTTGTTCAGAGGACCCTTTTACATGGATTGGGGAAGGTGGAAGCCGGAGCTGCAGGGAGGTCCTACTTCTACTCTGCTATCTTGACTCCGCCCTAGAGATGTATGTTTTAAGGTGTCAGAATTCACTCCACATTTAACTTCAATCTCATTCTCTTCCAGGGAGCATGAATTCATACTTCTTTCTTCTCTAAGATGTTTATTTTTATTTAAAAATATTGGATAAAAGAATAGACATTATGGGGACGTCTAGGCAGAGCAGTGAATAAAGCGCCAGCCCTGGAGTCAGGAGGACCCTAGTTCAGTTCCGACTTCAGACACTTAACACCCACACAAAAAAACTAGTCGTGTAACCTTGGGGAAGTTACTTAACTCCAATTAACCTCCAAAAGGCAAAAAAAAGAAAAAATAGACATTACTATAGGAAGGGTTTTAAAAATTTGGTTACATTGAAAAAATAACTAGTCATTTGATGAAGGATTCATAGAAAGTCATGAAGCAAAGACATATAGTAAGTGTCCCTCTATCTTAGTAGACCCTTCTGTACCTGTAATGATAATGGAAGGAAGTGTAAACACATATTCTTTATACATTGTCTATAGACATTAGCTTAGCCAAATACAGTCCTATCTATTGCTACTCTAAAAGTGAGATTCCTTTTCTCATATCCAGAAAATAGACATGCTATGAGACAAATTGAAATTAATTAATCTTGACATTTTCTGTTCAGTGGAAGAAGATAGAGGAATGTTTCATCTGAGTGGAATGACGTCTCTCATTAGTTCTCCTTGGAAGAGTCAAATAAAGGAATTGGGGTTTGTCTTATTTATATCCAAAGGCAACAAGAATATCATGTCATGGTATATTTGGTCATCTCATATTGCAGTACTCATGCTAAAGGCTTAGAAAAAAACCCACCATTTATATAATTGCAGTTTATGCACCAAAACCTTAATAAGACACTCTATATTGAATCAATTTG
The DNA here is from genome assembly GCF_028583685.1 of Petaurus breviceps papuanus. Lineage (NCBI taxonomy): Eukaryota > Metazoa > Chordata > Mammalia > Diprotodontia > Petauridae > Petaurus > Petaurus breviceps. The sequence goes on along the minus strand of NW_027186296.1, from coordinate 60,516,415 downwards.
TACTTCAGTGTTGGTGACTTCATTGAAAAATTGTACATGAGAGAGCTTGGCAAAAATGTGGCAGAAAATATGATTTAGGAGGAGGAAATAAAAGGCCAAAGACTTATAATTGTATCATACCTATACATCACAAATACTTTCTTTGAGAAAAGAGTCTGGAAATGCTGGATGCAGCAAGCACCAAGAGACGTCATAAAAAAATTAACTAATAAGAAACAATTAGTTATTAATATAGGAGTCATTTCTAGAGTTACTATATGAATATCTTCAAATCACTCAGTGAAAATAACAAAAATTAATGTTAAGTTAGTAAGATTAAAGTGATAAATTATGACCTGTAATTGAGAAAATGTTTCAAAAGCTATTGACAACAAAATGGATAAAAGAATGGACATTAATACATGTTAATAACATTTTATTAAATAATTTTAAATAATGTAAATTTGTTGGCAAACAAAAAGAGTGAAAGAGCCTAGAAATTGTGTTAGTCAGAAAACTCTTAATCTTAACAAAAAGAAAGGTCTTACAGTGGCTTGTAATATAAACTCCCTCTTAAATCCTATGGTGGACAGAGAACCTAATATAATAGTGAAAAGCAATGGAATAAATTAAAAAGCAAGTTTTCAGGAAGTTTCATAAGAAACCCAACTCAGTGAAATTATCATGAATATACCTTGAGTATGAAACTGGATAATCAGATAAAAATGGAGATTTGCAAATAGTTTTGATAAAAATTATTTTTACCTTCAGTAACATTAACATGTTCACATTGATTCTAATATCATAGTCCTTTCTGTATTTTGTGACGAAATGGTAATGGCACAAAAATAAACAAATATGGGGGATTATATAAGGGCAAGCATACAGAGGAGGTGGCAATATTGAGGTCGTTGAGGGAGTTGTTCTTAAAGAATGTGCAAAACAAAAGGGAGCCAAAGGCTTGGAAAAAAATTCATATTTTATTAGTTAACTGAGTAAATATCAGTAATTACTACCATTCAAGGTCATTTTCCCATCTCTACATTGTTTTTATAAGAATAATCTACACATGCATTGAGGGCAGTCTTGATAAAGGATTGAGGAGGGAACAGGAACTTTAAAAAAATGATATTCTATGGCAGATCACATCTTTACAGGCATACAATTGATTGAAATGTATTGGGAGTTTAGAAGTCTAGAGCATTTAAAGCTTGGCTGAGTATAAAAAAAACACAAAACAAAACAAAACAAAAAGCAATTGACTTGAAAGAGCAAATCAATATCTTAAAGACTTTCCAACAAATGCATCTCATAGATTTATCAAAACCATACATGTCATACATGGTTTCTGGAGAAATGTAACAATAGAGGTAATTTTATTCAGTGATCCTATAGTCAATCAATGAATCAATAAACAGCATTTAAAGGCTTGCTATGTGAGAGGTCCCATGCCAAGCAATGAACATACAAAAAAAAAAAGACAAAAGACAGTCCCTGCCCTCAAGAAACTTCCCATTTATAGATTAAGTGTTTTTGTTTGTTTGTTTTTGTCAAGAGCTTCTTTGACATGTGATGAAACCTCAGGCTTCCTTCTCAAAGTAATATTTTAAAATACATAACATAAAATACATATAAGATTAAGGTAGACAATTAAATTGAAATACAGATATTAAAATATTTTTTTGAAGTTCAAGTTCCCAAGTTAAGAACCTCTGGTGAGGGGTTCAACGTGCTCCTTTTTGCAGATAATGTTAAACTGGTTGTGTTAAATACCAGTATATTTCTAAACTTAGTAAATGAGATCCATAATTACACAAGAGAATTTGACCTAAATATTCATACAAGAAAAATCAAGCGGGTAAGGCATGCCTATTGTCTAAGCTATGATGTGTAGTTGCAGAGACAATCCATAGAGTTGTCCCACTAGTATATAGATCTTATGCTTATATAGCAAGTGGACAGTAAATTGGCTCCATGTTTGAACAGAAGGAAGAGATTGGATTATTTCAGGAAAATTGAATAGTGTTTTTTATTCCCTTAAGCATCTCCCTGAAACAAAGGCCCATCTTTTTAACAACAACAAAATTTTCCTTGTGGTACTATATATCAATGAGTCATGAAAATAAGAAGTTCCAAAGAATGAAAGTGTAGGTTCACCCAGAGGGCAGTGCTATGGTACATGCTGCATTGTCTTATAAACAAAGAAATCTAGGAGAAATGCCACAAAGGAAGTTATCAGAGAGATATTTAACTAGAAAAAAAAGTTTAGCAATTCAAATAGTAAAAATGAAGGATAACTGAAAAACATTGCATGTGCTCCATTGGTATCCATACAACCTTAAGAGAATGAGGAAGGACCTCAGTATGTTTAGAGGATCCCTTTTAGTGAACTAATGGGATGATATGGACAAAAGGCAAATAGCACTGGCAGGTATCAATGGGTTAAAATCTGATTTATTGAAAGGAGTACTCACAAAATGAGGTCAGAAATCCAGTGGAATATCAAAGTAAGGGAAAGACCCTTCCTGTCCTAAAGAATAATGCAACCAAATTAAAGGGAAGTGGCATTTCACAAGTACTTTTATAAAAAGATTTTGTGAAGAAGATGATTGATACTAGTGGTGAAAGGGTTGATGAATAATCTGTAGGTTTCTTTTCCCTTGCTCTACCTATTCCTTATTACCTCAGAGTTGGCCCTAGGCACAAAGAAATCAGAGATTTAAAGTTTTTTTTTCCCTTTCCAGTTGACTGAATCTTTTTCTGTCTTTCTTGTACTCAGCAGAATGGAAGACAGTACCTAATGAGAGAAAGGTGAATAGCCTGGATGATGCACTTTCACAATCATTTTTTTTCTTACAATTGATGCTAATTCTTTAGATCTATATGATATTCTTTTATCTTTGGGATCTAGCTAATTTGTTGGACTATAGTGACTATATTATTTATGGCTTTTCCCTCTTCTATTAATCTAACCATGCCATTGACAAGCATTAATTAGGTTGCTGTTATCTATCAGGCGTTATAATGAATGCCACAGATACAAAGACCAAAATGTGAGAGTCTCTGTCCTAGAGAAGCTTCTTTTCTCATGGAAGAGCAATCAAGGGGTCACATATTTGGAAAATTTAGAAGAGGCAGTTGAGAGCTTGCCACTGTGGCCTTCCCTTCACATCACACAGGAAATGAAAGCATATATTTATTAAGGATCTGCTCTATTTGAGGAGCTATGCTAAGTGCTATTGTTGCATAAGTCTATATACTTACATGTGTTATATATAATTTATATTTATAAGTATAGGATGAGGTTCATGCCTGCTCTCTGTAATGTATATATAAATATAATATACACAGATATATATATATATATAAATAACTATAATAAAATTAGCATATCATGGAGCCAATCTTTTATAATGGAAAGAGCACTTGATTTGGAGTCTGAGAAGCTAGGCTTACATCCTAATACTGTTACTGATTAGCAGTATGACCTTAGGCAAGTCACTTTATCTCACCAGACCTATTTTTACATCTGCAAAATGAAAGGTTTGTATGAAATGACCCCTTGGGTCCTTTCCAAATATAAAATTCTATGGTCCTAACAGCATAATAAAGTATATTAAAAGCATAAGATCATGGAGTTAGGCCCGTACGGGATCTTAGTAATAAGAATTCTCAGGGAGGAGGGATCAGTGTTGGCTGAGGGTAATCAAGGAAAGAGGGTTTCATGAGACATGTTGTACCCCAGCTGGTCCTTGCAGGATAGAAAGGATTTGGGTGTGTGGAGGTGGAGAAATAAGTGCATTGTAGATATAAGCAAAAACACAAGTATAGACACCAATCCTATCAAAGTCCAGGCAATTTTGCAGAGCAAAAAGAGTGCAAGGAGTCAAATTATAGAGGACATTGAATACTGGACTAAATCATTTGGACTTTTCAGTTGGAAATGGTGAATCATTGAAGTTTCTTGAGGGAAAGAGTGATGTGATTATAGCTCTGATTGTGCAGATGAAATTCATTTCATTGTTTAGAATATATTATAAGGGAAGTGACTGGAAACAGAATGTAGTCATGGTGATATTAGAATTATCTATGTGAGAGATAATGCAGTTCTGAACCAGGGGCTGTTAGAATAGAAAGGAGTGACAAGGATGCAAGAGAGATGCCAGAGGTAGCATTGACAAAGACAGGCCAAAGATCTACAGGGTTTTTTGGCGCCATTGTTACCTAGAACTGGTACATATGACATTCACAATATGAACAAACAGTAATTCCCTTCGAGCTTATGTAGCCATCTGCCAGCCATCTGCCAGGGATTTAGAACCCATATTCTGTCCAGCACATGGTGCACATAGTTGCAGTTTTGATGATGGAGGGGCCAAGTCTGTAACAAGAAACCTATTGATATCATGGAGTAATATGATGCAAAAGCGGAACCAGATAAAACATGTATCTCTCAATCTAGTGTCCAGAGGCAAACAAAAGAGACTTGTTTTGCAGCCTGTTCCTTGCCTGGTGTGCTGAAAATCAGATGCTGTTCTTCTGTTGTTAGAAATGGGAGCTGTGTATCTAATTACCCTGCCCCTGGGAAGTCAATGTAACCCCATTTGCACCAGTAACAACTTTCTTATTTGAGTCATAGAAATTAGAGATGGAAAAGACCTATTATCTCCTCAGTCTATCCTCTGGAGACTACAGACTCACTTCTTACATTCAGTCCACTGGTCTGCTCTTCTGTCTGGTTCTAATTAATATGAAAGGGAAATTATCTAGTATTTCATTTGGAATCTGTGATCCATGTGAAAATTAATTGTGTCAAGTCAAATCAACAAATATGTATTGAATACAAGCTGCACTGCCAGGTGCTAAGGTCTATTTTAATCCTCAGTGATCAACTATTTTAAAATTGATATTCAACTTAAAATACCCTATAAAAACAATAGCTATTGACTGAATGAATAGATGGATAAATACCACTCCTTTAAGCAACTCATTTTCTCTAGAAACCCATAAACCACATTGATTAAGTGGAATTAAAGTTAGGAAGATTAAAAATCATTCCCTTTGGAAAGACAATCTGGATGTACCTCAAGCTCCCAATTTCAATTTGGATCAGAAATACTGAAATTCTTTGAGGAAAGGTCTATTTCCCAGGCTACTATGTCCACTGCCCAGAGAAAGATTCCTTTGTATCATTAGGTAATCCTAAAGCCAGACTGTAGCAGTTTGGTAGAAGTGAGTAAAAAAATCGGACCATAGAGCTATAATGGTCTTCAGAGGTCATCTGATCAACTCCTCTCATCTTTACAATGGAAGAAACAGAAGCTTAGAAAAGTTAAATAAGTCGTCCAAGGACATACAGATCAGAATTTGAACTCAGGGCTTACAATTGTAAATTCAGATCTCTTTTCACTAGACTAGATAGTATGCTAGCTTCTTGCTGCTCACCTGCCACAAAACATGAGTCCTTGTAGTTAAAATAATTTCTATTGGAGATAAAATGTAGCAGAGAACCTTCCTATATTTATTAACTCTCCCTGATAGGCAGCACTGTATTTTACACAGCTCCTGTGAGGGAAAAGAGAACAGCTTATTTATAGCTAAAAAGAATACAGAAGACTTCCAAATATTAACTTTGTTTTCCCCCCATAAACATTTATTTTACAGAAAATCCTTTATGTACACCATGAGTTTTAAACACCTAAATCAATAAAATGCCATCACTTTGGAACATAGCACAAGATGATTTCTTAAAAGACTAATTCAGTTTGGTTAGGTCTCCTGGATAATTTTATGGCATCAGTAGTTTGTATTTGTTTTTTTCATCTGACTCTTAAAAGAATATACTCATACATTCTACCCCTGCTTCCTCTCTATGTTACCCTCTTACTAAGATTAATAATCATAGAAATCTTTTGGGAAAGGGAAAGTAATAAGCAAAGTACATGCCAGGTACTTTATAAATATCTCATTTGATCCTCACAGCAACCCTGTGGGGTAGGTGGTGCATACTCCCATTTTACAGTTGAGGAAACTGAGGCAAAGTGACTTGCCCAGGGTCACATAGCTAATAAGTGTCTGATGCTATATTTGAACTCAGGTCTTCCTGACTGCAGGCCCAGCATTCTATTTGTTGTGGCACCGGACTGCCTTTTTGATATGCTTTTCCCTCTTCCTTTCAATTCTCTAAATTATTACGCTGGCTTAAATCAACACTCATCAAGCAGAATTTTAACAGAAATTGCATTTGAACATTTTCATCCTCAGATTTCTGCAAAAATAAAAAGAAAATGAGATCTTAGATGAAACCTAATGAATTTTCAGGAAAGACTTGCTAGATGAGAGGTTTTAACCACAACATCTTGAAATGGAAAGAAATAGGATTCACCTCCAATTGGTCTCTTGGCAGGTTTATTGTGTTATAGCTTATTTCTGTCAGTGAAAAGTTTTATAAATTTCAAGGGTATTGGTTTCATAGAAATTGAGAAGGCAGTGAGATAGGAGAGAGGAATTGAAGAGGGAAAGAAATGAATGACCCACAAAATTTAACCAAGATTTTATAACTTCTGTATAAACTAACAACTTATTAATCAAATACCTGGTTGAAAATCTTCAGTATTATAGGAAAGCCTCATTACTTCTGATTTCACTAATTCAGAATCCGATTATTCAGACAGGGACTGGATGGAAGTTAACACAAAGAAAAATAAGGTTTGTTAAGCAAATGAATAGTGTAAAAAGTTTCAAGGAGAATATATAGGTACCTAGCAAAATAAGCAAAGAATGTGCCTATGAAGCATTCATTCAGAAATCTAAGCACTGGAATTAGACTAGCTGAGTAGCCCAGCGGCTCAGCGTTCAAATCTAAAGGCTCTTTTAGAATACTGGGATGTAGTTTGTCCAACCTCAGAGACTTGAACTCAAGAGTTATAACTATAAATTTCATCCTCAGAATGTGTCCCAAACTGTAACAATATTGTACCACCTCCAATTAAAGCGTGGTTGTGGGAGGTGGAGATGTTGGCACACTGGTCACTGCTGAGAAGGCTACTTTTTGAGAAGGGAGAGGAAGGGCAGTCTATCACCTGGTATTTCTTAGTTTAGTTATTTAGGTATTCTTACTGAATAAATTTCTGGAGAATACCTAGTGCCTTTAGGGACCTCAACATTTTGAACTTTCTAAATTCTTCTTTCTGTTTGAATTCACTAGGGACAGGTTAGTATTCTATTACCATCTTCTAGCTTACTTTGGGTTTCAAATGCCTGATAACCATTTTTATTCTGCTCAATTTATTCAATGAGCATTTGTTAAGTGTTCACTAGACATTGGAATAAATGCTGGGGATACAAATTATTTCCCAGTCTGAACCTCATGCACGGTAGTGGTAGAGACTAAAGACAAATGAGGAGTTAAGTAATTATTTCTTTTGAAAGAAAAATAAATTGAACTTTCTTTTTCTTGTCCTTTTTCTTATTCCAGCACCCCTAAGCATACTATCCTTTCCTAGCTTCATTGTGAAAGTCCAATGTAGCCTTTAAAAATCTTTTTCCTTGTCTTTAGCACTGATTGAAAAGTTCATTTCAAATTGGGCATGAGTATTCCTGGCACTGTTACAGGACTATGAGCACATGTTCATGTTCATCCTCTGTCATCTGTCCTTGCTTCCTTGTTCTGTGCATTCCCTTCTTACAATCTTAGTTCACCAGTGACAGTAATAGGTACAATTTTGTACTTTTAAAATTTTATTTTTTTTATTTTTAGTTTACAACATTCAGTTCCACAATCCCTTGGGTTCCAAATTTTCTCCCTCTTCCTCTATTTCTGCCACCTCCCTCCATGGCAGCATGCAATAGAATATAGGTTCTACAAATTCCTTCACATTAAACTTTAGACAAATTGTAAAGAAGGATTATAACCGATAGAGTGAACAATGAGAAAGAAGGGACAAAACAAAACAAAACACAAAAGAGAGAGAGCAAGAAGTTTGTTTCAATATGCATTCAGACTCTAGTTCTTTCTCTGGATGTGGAAATATCATAAGTCTTTTGTAATTGTCTTCTAACCTTACATTGGTGAGAGGAGCCCAGTCTATCAAAGTTAGTCGTCACACATACATTGTGTCTGTAGTTGTGTACAAAGTTCTCCTGGTTCTGCTCTCTGCACTCAGCATAGGTTTATATAAGTCTCTCTAGGTTATTGTGAAGTCCATATGCTCCTCATTTCTTATATGGCACAATAGTATTCCGTTACATTCATATACCACAACTTGTTTCGTCATTCCCCAATTGAGGGGCATCCCCTTGGTTTCCAATTCTTTGTCACCACAAAAAGAGCTGCTATAAATATTTTTGTACATATGGGTCCTCCTCCCACTTGTACGATATTTTAGGGATGCAGCTCTAGAAGTGGTATTGCTGGGTCAAATGGTGTGCACATTTTTATAGGCCTTTGGGCATAGTTCCAGATTGTTCTTCAGAATAGTTGGATCACTTCACAACTCCACCAACAATGCATTGGTGTTCCAAGTTTCCCACATCCTCTCCAGCATTTATCATTTTTTTTCTGTTTTGTCATCTTAGCCAATCTGACCAGTGAGATGTGGTATCTCAGAGTTGTTTTGATTTACATTTCTCTAATCAATAGTGATTTAGAGCATTTTTTCATATGCTTATAGATATCTTTAATTTCTCCCTCTGAAAACTTCCCGTTCGTATCCTTTGACCATTTATCAATTGTGACTTGTACTAATAGATTTGTTTCAGTTCTCTATGTACAATTTGTATTTTTAAAAAGTTTTCAAAGTCTTTTATATATTTTTACATTTGATTCTTACATTAACCCTGTAAGGTAGATACTATTATTATCTTCTTCCACACATGTGGAAACTGAGACCGAGAGCTTAACTAACTTGCCCAGTAATGCAGATTAAATGTTTGAGATGAGATTTTAACTCAGGTGTTCCTGACTCCAGGTTGAAAAACCCTATCCAGCTAGGTGGTACAGTGGATAGGGCACTGGACCCAGAGCCAGGACAGACATCAGTTCAAATCTATTTTCAGATATGTACTAGTTGTGTGACCCTGGCAAAATCACTTATCCTGTCTGCCTCAATTTCCTCATCTGTCAAATGGGGATAAGTATGTACCTATATTCAAGGGGGGTTGTGAGGAGAAAATGAGATAATAGTTCTAAAGTAATTTGCAAACTTTAAAGCATTATACAAATGTTTCTTCTTCATCTTCCTCCTCTTTTCCTCTTCCACCTCTTCCTCCTCCTTCTCCTTGTCTTTCTCTTCTCCTTCTTCTTTTCTTCCAATTTCTAGCATTCATGTCTTACTTTACCTTGCATTTTACTCTGTTTACTATGAACTCTGTTAAGAAAAAGATGTGATCACTTTTTCGCCGAAGTTCCAACCATTCCAACCATGTCTATAATTAACGGTCATTGTGAGGATTGCTGGAGAGGGTACAGTTGACCCCTGTTGTTGTTTGTTGTTCGTTCTTGAAGGGGACCATGACCTCAGGAAGGTGATGCTATGACTTGAAAGTGAATTGGATTTAAGTGAGGGAGGGTTGTGCAAAGTCACCAGCCTCACTTTCTCCTCCAGAGCCAACTGTTACATCTAGACAGACAACCACTGATCAGAAGTAGACCTGCTAATAAGAACTTCCATTGTCTCTACTTCCAAATTATGAAGGATGGAGTTAACATCAAGGCAAGTTAAGAATGTTTCAGTTTGTTCTCAGCAGATGCTAAAATAGTTGAATTGCCACTTTATTATTACATCTCTATCAGTTTTGAGACCTGTTTCCAGAATTCTTCATCTATTTACTTATTCTGAGCAAGCAGTCAGTAGTAAACTCATGCTCAGCAACATTTTTTCTTCCTCCTCATCTATCTGCTCTCCACTTTGATCCTCCTTATGCTGATAATTTCCTCACTAGGATTGTGATTTCTGATATACAATGCTGCCCTACTGCCTCTCTCATCTAATCTGTCCTCTTAAATCTCCCTCTTCCATTGAACAGTCCAGTAATAAGAGTGGCTGAAAAGTATAGAACTGATGAGTCATAATCAACTGTGTCATAGTCCATCAAGTCTTATTGATGTTTGTGAGGCAAATTTCTCTCATTGCATTATGATCATTAATTCACTTTAGTACTATCCATTTTATAAAGAAATCTGAAACAATAATTATCATTTGCTCCTCTTCCTTATTTCTGTCTCCTGTGATGTATTGAGTACTTCCACAATTCTTTTTTTTGGAGGGGGAAGGCCGGACAATTGAGGTTAAGTGACTTGCCTAAGGTCACACGGCTAGTAAGTGTGTCAAGTGTCTGAGGTTGGATTTGAACTCAGGTCCTCCTGACTCCTGGGCCTGTGCTCTATTCACTGCACCACCTAGCCCCACAATTCTTCTTTTGTAATACCTGACTATTTTCCATGGTATCTGGTTTATTGGTTGTATAGGGGAAAATTCTTCTATCCACTTAAATTTTAAATTTAAAACCTTCTTGATAAGAACCAAAAGTATCCAGATGGACACATTATTTCCAGCCATCATTAGATTCACTCCATCCTTTACCAAGAGTCTGTCATACAGATGAGGTGGAATTAAAAAGTAATGAACTTTTATGTTGGTCCTTTTCAAAGTACTTCCCGAGGGAAACCCTACATTTATTCTAGCAATGCTTCTATTGAAATCCCATAATAGCTAAAAAAATTGCCTCAGGTTCTATATCTTGGCATCATCCATGACTCTTCACTTTTTCTTACCTCACATGTCTAATAAGTCCCTAAATATTGCCATTTCTACCTTTAAAACTTCTCTTGTACCTGATCTCTTCTTACTGCTCACTTGGGCCAAACCCTTTTTACCTCTCCCCTGGATTATTGCAGTAGAATCCTAATTGGGCTGTGCCTCAAGTTTCTTACTATTCCAGTTCATTTTACACACTGCCACAAAATTAATTTAGGCACAAATAGAACCATGTAACTGTCATTCAACCAGCTCCAGTGGTAGATTCCTATTACCTCTAGAATAAAATATTAACTCCTCTATTTAGTTATTAAGGTCCTAATGTACTTTTTCAACATCACTGGACATTACTTATACCTCCCCCCACCATTGTGCTATCCAGCCAAATGGGCATCTATTTGTTTCTCACTCATGGGACTTCATCTCCCATTTATATACCTATGCACTGGCTTTCCCCCATGTCTAAATTGGATCCCTTCTTACCTCCATCTTATAGAATCCTTTTCTTCTTATAATGTGTAGCTAAGATACCATCTTCTGCATGAAGCATTTCCTCATCTCTCCCAACAGTCAATGGTATCTTGTACTCTCCAATGTTACCTTATAGCTAACAAACTGTGTATATGTAACATGTATGTCTATATGTATTTATTTTCATTATATTTCCTCAGTATATATTTTAATGTGTTTGTTGGTTCCCTATAGTTACAGGGATTATTTTGTTCACTGTCCACAGTGCCTCTCATATAGCAGATACAAATATTTGTTGACTAATTGATTATTGGCACTCCTTTTCTGGAAATTTCTCTCAGATCTGCTTTGTGAATTGTACAAGGGAATTTGTCTCACTACTTGATTTCTGTATCTTGTTTCTGACTAAAAATTTTAAAATGCCACTATTTAGCTTGATCAACTACCTTATTTATCAGACTTTTTTCCAAGTCTGTTCCCCAAAATCAAATGCACCCTGAATAGTTAGATTTTCCAGCATGAAAGGTATTTAAAAAAATGTACAGCAAGCCTCAGATGTATTTCCAAAAGACAGTTTCACAAATATTTTGGGCAATCATAGCATCATTGAAATAATTTGTAACCTCCAAGGGAGTTTTGAGGAAGACAAGCCTTATTGTTTGTTTAAATTCTATACTATTCATTTTAAAAAGTTAGTCATTGAACACTATTAAATCTCCTACCCTGAAAAATATGGAAGCCATTGGAGAAAAGGTAAAGCAGCTGCATGGAATGGCAAACTTTGTTTACACACAAGGGTGTGCTGGTTTGAAGTCAGACTGATTTGGGAGAGCTGATTGTTAAAGTTTTATCATGACCATTTTACACCTCAGAAATAGGTACATTCTATAGGTCAAGGCTTGATTCAATGTTTAACAATGGACTCTGTGAAAATGCATGACATTCTTTTAGTTAAATATTCGTTATTAACATTTTCTCCATTACCTTCTTAAGCCTAGACAATCAACAAAGCTATAAACTGAGGTAGGAATGTTCTGGAGCCGGATCCTGTTGGCTTTTAAGAGTAATCATCAGCTTTTCAATGTGAACTTTTTTGGTTGTTGTTGAATCATTTCAGTCATGTCTTACTCCTCATGACCCTATTTGGGATTTTTTTGGTAAATATACTAGAGTGGTTTGTCATTTCTCCAGTTCATTTAGCAGATGAGGAAGTAAGGCAATCAGTTTTAAGTGACTTGCCCAGGGTTACACTGCTAATAAGTGTCTGAAGCCATATTTGAATTCATGAAGATGAGTCTTCCTGATTCCAAATCCAGTGCTCTATCCACTGTGCCACCTAGCTGCCCTGAGAACATAATACCTTTGAAACGAGCTGTTTTTTGATTGTCTAGACAATAAAAGGGCATGGAAAAAATGTTGATGATGCATATTAAACTTAAATGTGAGTTGTGCATACATTATCCCCACTGAGGTCTGCTTGGTAAGCATTTACAAATCTACCCCGTTACAGGCCTTAAAACCAGGAAGGAATAAAAAAAGGGTTTTTGTTTGTTTTATTTTGTTTGAGGCAACTAGATGGGGCAGTAAATAGAATGCCAGATTGGAAAACTGAAAGATGAGTTTGAATCCTGATGCAAAAACTAACTGTGACCCTGAGCAACCTATTCAAACTTTCTCATTTGTATCCTCATTTGTAAAATGGGGATAATAACAACTTTCTAAATTTGTTTGTTGTGAGGATCAGATTATATAATATACGTGAAGTTCTTTGGAAACCTTAAAACACTATGAAAATATTAACTGTTATTATGATGATTATTATCCAGCCTCTTGTATGATGTAAAGAATGTAAGATTTAGAGCTTCATCTTCCAGATGAAGAGATCTGTAAAGGGGTAGGGAACCTGCAACCTCGAGGCCACATGTGGCCTTCTGGGTCCTTGGGTTCGGCCTTTTGACTAAGTCCAAGTTTTACAGAACAAAACCTTTTATTAAGGGAATTTGTTCTGTGAAGTTTGGATTCTGATTTAGAGAGAGGAAACCAAGTTATCCATACTCTGTGTGATTGGGCGGATAGGTGGTGTTCTTGTGCTTGGAATCAGGAAGACTCCTCTTCCTATGATTAAATCTGGCCTCAGATACTAGCTGTATGACTCTGGGCAAGTTGCTCAACCCTGTTTGCCTCAGTTTTCTTATCCATAAAATGAGCTGGAGAAGGAAATGGAAAACTACTCCAGCATCTCTGCCAAGAAAACCCCAAATGGGGTCACAAAGAGTTGGACACAACTGAAAATGACAACCAGTTTCAGAGAGCTGTTTTCAAAGAGAACACATGTATATCCATAAAACACAGATTTCATTCTTTAAGTGTAAATTTCCATCTTTTGATTTCAGCTCCCCATGATATCCGCCACTTGGAAACTTTAAATTTCAGGCAATAGAGATGTCCTCATTTCACCTCCTTTTTGAATCTCAGAATGCAGAACAGCCTGGTTTGAAGTCCTGTAGCCCTGATACTAACAGGTATAGAGCCGTCAGGTCCATGCCTGTCACAGGAAGAGAGTGCAAGTGATTAATTTCCATGGGAATTTCTTGTCCCCTATCACTTTAACGGTATGCAGATGCACAACAGCACACTCTATGAGGCATCTGTGTTTAATAGTGATGGAATCCACACTAAATGGCAGAACATTAGAGGGCAATCATTGTTGACTTGAATGAATAAACCCTTTGCACATACTTGCATGCATAATCACTTCCACACTAGCATCCATGCATTGTGGCTTTGAATCTCTGTGAGATACCCATAGTGTAGCTTAGGAATTTCAACCAACAGCAAAAGAAAAATAAGATCATCAGAGTTTAGTTTCATGGTGCTTAGTTTCAGTCTTTTGAGACACATGTGGCTAAATCTTTCCTGTTCAGCCTGCAGGTCTCTGTCATATCTCAGAATATTCAGCCAATTCCACAAACATGTGTTATATAATATGTGCTATATTAAGAAACTACAGTATAATTGATAGAGAGCCTGCCTTGAAGTCAGGAAGACTCAATTTCAAGTCTTACATCTGTCTGACACAGTGGATGTGTGACCATGGGCAAGTCGTTTTACCTTTCAATGCTCTGTGCAACTTTCTAAGATTTGTGTGAGTCAGTGGAGGGAATTCCTGCACTGGAGTTCACCACAATGGTGAAATCAATCAATCAGTAAACATTTATTAAGGATCTACTATGTGCCAGGCACTGTGCTAAGACATGAGGATACAAAAAGAGATGAAAGACAGTTCCTTCTCTCAAGGAGCTTACAATTTAATGGAGGAGAAAACATGCAAATACATACCTACATACATACATATATCCACACACATGCATACATTATATATATATGTATATATATACACATACATACACAGGATAAATAGGAGATAATTAACAGAAAGTACTAGAATTAAGAGGGGTTGGGAAAAGCTTCCTGTGGAAGGTAGGATTTTAGCTGTGACTTAAAGGAATTCAGGGAGGTTAGAAGAGAGAGTGGAGGAGGGATAGTGTTCTAGGCAAGGAGGACAGCCAAGAGCCTGTTTATGGAGTGTTTTGTTCCTGGAACAGCCAGGAAGCCAGTGTAATTGGATTGAAGACTACCTGTCAGGGAGTAAGGTATAAGAAAAGGTAGGAGAAGACTGGGTTATAAAGGGCCTTGAAAACCAAACAGAGCACTTTGTATTTGCTTCTGGAGGCAATAGGAAGCCAGTGGAGTTTATTGAGTAGTGGTGGTGGTGACATGATCATACTTGTCTTTTAGGAAAATCACTAGTGGCTGAATGGAGGATTGTCTGGAGTGGGGAGAGACTTGAGGTAGGTAGCCCCACTAGTAGTCTATTATAGTAATTAAGGAGTTAGGTGATAAGAATCTGGAGTGGTGGCAGTGGCAGTGTCAGTGTCAGAAAAGAGAAGGAGGGCATATCGCAGGGATGATAAGAAGTTGAAGTTGTGGGTCTTGACAACCACTTGAGTATGGGGGGTGAGAGACAGTGAAGATTCCAGGTCTTGTCCTCCCCATACAAATTACACACACACACACACACACACACACACACACACACATATATTGAGATTATAGATACAAGAATTGGCATGACATGTTGTATAATGGGTTGACCTTGGTATTATAAATACTAGGTTCAAGTTTTTCTTCTGATGCATACTGGCTGTGTGACCCTAGGCAAGTCTCTTAGCTTTTTAGTGTCTCCAGGAGACTCTCGAAGTCTCCTAACTCTCTAATTTACAGAAAGATGAATAATTTACATGGAGGTACATTGCATTCTAGGGGTTACCAACAGTGATGAAATCACAAATCTAGATCAAACTCTTCCCTCCAAACCCTCCTTTCTCCTACATTTATATGTTTTAAGTATGTATACTATAATAACATATACATACACATAATTATATCCATTAGTAGAAGGAAAAACTGAGGCTTAAAGAGATAATGTCTTACCTAGAAAGTTAAAGATCTTTTAATAAGCCTATGTTTTTTCATCTTGATCCAGTATCTCATCTCTATATAGAAGTTATCTTTTCAAATCCAAAATGTGTGGTGGTGAAGAACAGAGGAATCTCACAAAGAAATATTTGTATAATCATATGCCATGGCTCATTTATATCTCCATGATGGAAATATGAACTGAAAATCTAGTTAATAAATGTCCATTCAACCTCTAACTTTGAATCTACTTCAGAATAACAAAATTTCAAAGTTGGGAGAAATCTCAGAGGTTATCTAACTCCAACCTATGCCTATGCTTGCAAAATTCCTGAGGAGTAATCATCCTTCTCCAGAAGATGTGAGATCCATCTTTCAGATATGGGGGACCCATTTATATACTGAACTGGTAGCTCATTCCATTTATATATAGGTTAATTAGAAGAAAACAAGGAAGAGTAGAAAGAAGGATGTTGGGGTGGCTAGGTGGCACAGTGAATAGAGCACTGGCCCTGGAGTCAGGAGGACCTGAGTTCAAATCCAGCCTCAGACACTCAACACAAAAAACTGGCCTGTGACCTTGGGCAAGTCACTTAACCCCAATTGCCACTCCAAAAAGCAAAAAAAAAGAAAAGAAAAGAAAAAAAAGAACAATGTCTTTGGAATCAGAGAACCTTGATTCAAACCAGATCTGGGAAACTCCCTATCTATGTGACCTTAGGCAAGTAATTTCATTTCTCTACAAATTAGTTTTTCATCTATAGAATGACGAGGTTAGACTGGATGACCTCTGAGGACTGTCCTCAGTCTATGATCTTAGAAAGTTTGTCTTTCCAGTGAAACTAAATGTGTGTCTCTATAACCCTCTCCTTTTCTTCACCCAACAAGCTTAATAGTCCTAACAAGGTGAGGAATAGTAGTTGTTGTTTGTCTTTCATTTTCAAAAAGGACCAATGACATCACAGGATGATGTCTTGAGTTGTGTGTGAACTGGATTCAAGTGATTCAGAGCTACACAAAGTAATAAGCCTCACTCCCAGAGCCATTGAATTCCAGTGGCAAGACAAAAGTCAAGAGAACTGACAATGGCCCAGGTTGCAGTGGATGACCTTGGCATCTTTGAGGTCTGACCAAGCTCCGAGTGCTCCACAGGGCCCATTTCAGTCACCTTCCTGGTCATTGGAACAAATTGTTGTCATCTAACCATTTTTCCAGGGGAAGTCTTCACATACTTGAGGTAGATACCCAACTAACTCACTGATGGGTTTGATTCCCATTGGTTGCCCTCAACCTGGTTTAGTTTGTTTGTCAAGATAGTTTACTGGGCGGTGGTCACTGCCCAGCTTCTTGGAACCACAGATGAGAGTTGAGTGGACACAAAGGACGATGAGCATCCCTGAAAAGGGCTCAGCAAGTCCTAATACCAGAAGTTTTAGTCCTCCTTGAATGCCCTATAGACCCCAGGAATACTAGTAACTCAAATGCATTTATCAAGTAGGTGTAATTATTATTGCATATTGATAATAGTGAGAATTTGTATATTGCTTTAAGGTTTGCAAAAGCTTTAAAAGAGTATATCAGTTGATCCTCACAATTATTCTGGGAGGTAGGTACTATTATTATTCCCATTTTACAGATAAGGAAACTGAGGCAGAAAGGTTAAATGATTTACTCAGTGTATGACACACAACTAGTATGTTAAGGACATATTTGAACTCAGGTGTTCCCTAATCCAGGCCCAGCACTCTATCTACTGTGGTACCTATCTGAAAGAGGAGCAAAATAGTATGTTAGTTATCTATCACCCTATATTCCTATCACCCTATTCCTATCAGTTTGTCATACCTTGTCAGCTCTATTTTCTGGACATCTCTTAAGCCCTTTCCCTTTTCTTAACTCCCAAACAACATCTCCTTTAGTTCATGATCAGACCTCATCTGTGTTCTTGAAATAGTCTCCTAATTGGTTTATTTGATTATAGTCTCTTCCCTCTCCAATCCATCCTCTACCTATTTGCCAAAATATATTCCTAAGGAACAGGCTTGACCATGGCATTCTTATGCTCAAAAACATTACCTCTAAGATAAAATAAAACCTCCCAGGTTCACATTTAAGAACTTCTATAGTCAGTTTCTTACCTACCTTTCTAAACTTGTAATAATCACTAACAACTTATTGATAAATATTTATTAAGCACGTATAAATCCTCTGCTGAGCTAGAGAATAGTTTCAAATGAAATGACAGCTCCTCTCTATGCTAATTGTTGGGGATACACTTAGCAATGAGAAAGACAGTGCCTGACCTCAAGAAGCTTAGCATATATCATCATAGGAGAATGGTGATAAGATAAGAAGTGATGAGTGACTTGGAGGGTCATCTGGTTCCATGAAGTTGAAAAAAATCAGGCAGGGCAACAGATTCAGAATAGAGCATATCTGTATTATAGCCCCCTAACTTGTAAGCTGTTATCCAAACTCAACCTTGAGTTTCCCTCTTCAGTGCACTCACTACTTGGGTCATCCCTCATATGTGGAATGTAGTCTTTCTTCATGAACTTTCGGAATTCCCTCTCCCTTTGAGGTTAAACTGAAGTGCCACCTACTTTTAGAATTGATCACCTGTAACCCAGCTTGTTAACTGTTTGCTTCTTCTTCAAGTTATCTTGTATTGTATTTCTATGTATATACTTTGTGTCCCTCTAGTAGAAAGCAAGCTTAAGGGGAGAAATTATTTTGTCTTTTGCCATTTTATACTCATTACCTAGCATATTTTCTCACTATATTATTATTTATAATAATAAATTATCATAATTTATTAATGATTATTAATAATAATTATAATATAAATAATTGTTATAATGGTGTTAAATAATATTAGTAATTATTTATTTATAAAAATAAATGTTTTTGGTGGGTGGGGCCAGGATGGCATAATGGAAGTAATAACTTTTCTAAACTCCTCCATGAATCCTGTCACTAAACTTTGAAAAGTGAATTTGAATGGATTTTATAGAGTGACAGAATCCATTGGGAGACTGAGTATGGCAGATTCCC
Organism: Petaurus breviceps papuanus; assembly: GCF_028583685.1. NCBI lineage: Eukaryota > Metazoa > Chordata > Mammalia > Diprotodontia > Petauridae > Petaurus > Petaurus breviceps. Next base: position 60,497,675 of record NW_027186296.1, on the reverse strand, counting down.
AGCCCAGGAAAATGCCCATGTAGGTCTGGGCAGGAGGAGCAGATTACAGTGGGGTGAGAAGGAACCTCAGCCAGCAGACTAACCCACCCCAAGGATGATTCACAGCCATCAGAGGAAGCACAGGACCCACAGCAGGGACAGCAGCTTCTCCTGGGGCTGTCAGCCCACAGCCTGAAAGTTTAAAAATCATCTACCTGAATTTCTAGAATTCAAGATGGCAAAGTAAGCCCTACCTGGTCTAATTCCCCTTCCCTTCCCCAGAAAACCCAGACATAAATGTCCCACCCAGAGTAAAATCTGGAAATAGTGGAAATAGCCTCAGGCTTAGGAGTCACTGAGAAAGGGTACAACTGAGGCAGTACTGAGTCTGAAGTGAAGGGCAAAAGGGGTTCCAACAAGCCCCACCTCAGCTGATCAGCAAGAGATCCAAAAGCCCAGGGTTGTAGAGCCAGCAAGCACTAACAGCACAAGACCAGGTGGGCCTTACCACCACCAGGAGAATCTACAGACACCAGCTCTGCTGTCTGCCAGCTACTGAGCCTGCCTGAGCTGTAGGCCAGGGGCATAGAGGTAGAAATCTGAAGTGGCCAGACCACCCTTCCCCCTCCCCCCACACCCCCCCACTGATTACTCTGTGAGCCTCAGGGTAATTCAGGGGAAACACTGAGAGTCTTGGCCTTGGCCTCAGTCTAGATACCCAGAGGCTACAGCACTCAAAGTCAACAACTAGATACCTATCTCTCAGCTTGAGAAGCATGGGTCAGAGCCCTCTATACCCCAGAAGTAGAAATACACTTTAAAGGTGAGGAAATAGGCAATCACAATGGGCTGGAAGCAATGTGCAAAGGGAAGACCAAAGACAATTGAATCCTATTATTGTGAATGAGAAGAATCACTTTCAGGAGACACCATGGACTCTGTATCCACACCTGAGACCACAGAAGGAAATATGAACTGATTTCAAGCCCAAAAAGCATTCTTGGAGGAGCTTAAGAAAGATTTTAGAAGCCAAATTAGAGAGATAGAAGATAAATTTAAATCTACAGTGACCAAATTGGAAAAAAAATCTCACTGAAGAAAACAAATCCTTAAAAAGTAAAATTTGTGAACAGGGACAAGAGGTTCAAAATCTAACTGGAGAAAATACCTCCCTAAAAAAAGGTGCTTCAAAAACTAACCAAGGAAAATAATTCACAAAAAATTAGAATCAGTCAAATTGAAGCTCAGGACTCTATGATGCATCAAGAGTAAGTCAAGCAAAACAAGAATATTGAAAAATTAGAAGAAAGTGTAAAATATCTTGCTTGAAAAACAACAGACCTGGAGAACAGATCCAGGAGAGATAACCTAAGAATTATTGGTCCACTCTAAAGCCATAATGAAAAAAAGCAGGCTGGACAACATCCTCCAAAAGATTGTCAAAGAAAATTGTCCTGAAGTCCTAGAATCAGAGGGTAAAATAGTTATCAAAAGAATTCACCAGACTCCTCCTGAAAGAGATCCCAAATTGAAAACTCCAAGAAATATAGTAGCCAAATTCCAGAATTATAAGGTCAAGGAGAAAATACTGCAAGCAGCCAAAAAGAAACAATTGAGATATTGTGGAACTACAGTCAGGATCACACAGGACCTAGCAGCTTCTACATGAAAAGATCAGAGAAATTGGAATTTTATATTTTGTAAGGCAAAAGAGCTAGGACTGCTGCAACCAAGGATCAACTACCTGGCAAAACTGAGCATAATCTTTCAGGCAAGGAGATGGTCATTTAATGAAATAAGGGACTTCCAGACTTTCCTGATGAAAAAGCCAGAGCTCAATGGAAAATTTGATCTTCAATTACAAGACTCAAGAAAGACATAAAAAGGTAAACAAAGAAAACACACACTCTCACACACATATACACACACATGCATACATGCACAAATGCACATAACTTGGGATTCAATAAGAGCAAATGGTTTACATCCCTATATGAGAAGTTGTTACCTGTCAATACTGAAATTTATATGATTATCATGACCTTTAAAAGGATATGCATAAAGGATGTGGGTATAAATGAACTAATCTGATGATTAAAAAAAACCTTATTAAGAGGTTCAAAGGGACTGTAATGGGAGAAAAAGAAAGGATGGGGGCAGAAAAAGGTAAACTATGCCACACAAAGAGGCACAAAAACATACTATAGTAGAGGGGAAGGAGGAAGGGAGATGAACATCATGTGAATTTTATTCTCATGGGTTCTGGTTCAAAGAGAGATCAACATAATCAGTTAAGTTTAAGATTATAAAGTGAAAAAAAACTCATTATAATAGAGGGAAAGGAGGGAGGGAGAGGAGCACTGTATGAAATTTATTCTCATTGGTTTGGGGTCAAAGAGAGAATAACATACTCCAATAAGTGCAAAAATCTGTTGTGCCTATAGGCAGTAGGAGGGGTAAAGGGGGGATAAGATGGGAGGGAGTGGTTAGAAAGGAGGGAAATAGTAGTAAGGGGAAAGGGTTGGTAAAGGGGAGTCATGGGGAAGGAATAATGAGGGAAGGGGTGGTCAAAAGGAAAACTCTTAAGGAGGGGAATGGAGAAGGAAGAAACAAAAGCATAAACAGGGAGGGAATAGGATGGAGGGAAAGACATAGATAGTAATCATAACAGTGAATGTGAATGGGATTAATTCTCCCATAAAATGGAGGTGGATAGCAGAATGGATTAAAAACCATAATCCTACAATAAGCTGTCTACAAGAAACACATTTGAAACAACTGGATACACACAGGGTAAAGTTAAAAGGCTGGAGTAGAATGTATTATGCTTCAGCTAAAGTAAAAAAAAAAGCAGTGGTAGCAATCCTTATCTTAGATAAAGCAAAAGCAGATCTAATTAAAAGAGATAAGAAAGGAAACTATATCCTGCTAAAAGGCACCATCAAGAATGAAGCAATATCATTACTTAACATATATGTACCAAGTGGTATAGCATCCAAATTCCTAGAGGAGAAGTTAAGGGAATTAGAGGAATAAATAGTTAGCAAAGCTATTCTAGTGGGGGACCTCAATCTCCCCCTCTCTGAACTCAATAAATCTAATCTCAAAATAAACAAGAAAGAAGTTAAGGAGGTGAATAGAATTTTAGAGAGGCTAGATATGATAGATCTCTGGAGAAAACTAAATGGGGATAAAAAGGAATATATCTTCTTCTCAGTGGTATATGGCACATACTCAAAAATTGGCCATGTACTAGGACATAAAAATCTCACAGTTCAGTGCAGAAAGGCAGAAATATTAAATGCATCCTTCTCAGATCATGATGCAATAAAAATGATATGCAATAAAGGGCCATGGAAAGCTGGACTAAAAACTAATTGGAAATTAAACAATTTAATCCTAAAGAATGAGTGGGTCAAATAAGAAATTATAGAAACAATCAGTAACTTCATTCAAGAAAATGACAATAATGTGACAACATACCAAAACTTGTGGGATGCAGAATAGGCAGTCTTAGGGCAAATTTTATATCTGTGAGTGCGCATATGAATAAATTAGAGAAAAGCAAGGTCAATGAATTGAGCATGCAATTGAAAAAGCTAGGAAAAAAACAAATTAAAAACCTGCAATTAAATACTAAATTCGAAATAATAAAAACCAAAGGAGAGATTAATAAAATTGAAATTAAGAAAACTGTTGAATTAATAAATAAAACTGAGGTGGTTTTATGAAAAAACCAATAAAATTGATAGACCCTTAGTCAATACAATAAAAAAGAAAGAAGAACACCAAATTATGAGTATCAAAAATGAAAAGGGTGAATCTACCTCCAATGAAGAGAAATTAAAACAAGAATTAGGAATTATTTTGCCAAATTGTATGCACATAAATTTGACAATCTTAGTGAAATGGATGAATATTTACAAAAATATTAGTTGCCCAGATTAACTGAAGAGGAAATAAATTACTTAACCCCATCTCAGGAGAAGAAATCAAACAAGCCATCAGCAAACTACATAGGAAAAAATCTCCAGGGTCAGATGGATTTACTAGCAAATGCTATCAAACATTTAAAAAAACAATTGTTTCCAATACTCTACAAGCTATTTGGAAAAATTAGTGAAGGAGGAGTCCTATCAAATTCTTTTTATGACACAAATATGGTACTCTTACTTAAATCAGGAAGTGATAAAATGGAGAAAGAAAATTATAGACCAATTGCCTTTGTGAATATAGATGCAAAAATTTTAAACAGCAGCAAAAAGACTACAGCAACTTATCACAAGAATAATTACTTTGATCAGGTAGGATTTATTACAGGTATGCAAGGATGGTTTAATATTGGGAAAACCATCAGTAAAATTGATCATATCAACAATAAAGCTAGCAGAAACCACATGATTATCTCAATATATACAGAAAAGGCTTTTGACAAAATACAACATCCATTCCTATTAAAAACATTAGAAAGTATAGGAATAAATTGAGTCTTCCTTAAAATAATAAGTAGCGTCTATTTAAAGCCACCAGCAAGTATTGTATATAATGGGGATAAACTAGAAGCATTTCCAATAAGATCAAAGGTGAAACAAGGATGTCCACTATCACACCTCTTATTCAATCTAGTACTAGAAATGTTAGCAGTTGCAATTAGAGATGAAAAAGAAATCAAATGAATCAAATTAGGCAAAGAAGAGACTAAGCTATCACTCTTTGCACATGATATGATGATATACTTAGAGAATCCTAGAGAATCAAGTAAAAAACTACTTGAGGTAATAAAGAAATTTGGAAAAGTTGTAGGATATAAAATAAACCCACACAAATTCTTGGCACTCCTATATATTTCTAGAGATAGAAAGAGAAATCCCATTTAAAGTTACTGTAGATAATATAAAATATTTGGGAATCTATCTGCCAAAACAAACCCAGGACTTATATGATCACAACTGCAAAACATTTTTCATACAAATAAAGTCAGATCTAACTAATTGGAAAAACATCAATTGCTCATGGTTGGGTCGAACTAATATAATAAAAACAATTTTACCTAAACCAAATTACATATTTAGTGCTATACCACTCAATCTGCCAAAAACTTACTTTATAGAGCTAGGAAAAATGATAACAAAATTCATTTGGAAGAACAAAAGGTCCAGAATATCAAGGGAATTAATGAAAAGAGATGCTTGGGAAGGTGGCCTAGCCATAGCAGATTTTAATCTGTATTATAAAGCAGCAGTCATCAAAACTACTTGGTACTGGCTGAAGAATAGAGTAGTGCATCAATGAAATAGACTGGACACAGAAGACTCAGAAGTCAATGATTATAGTAATCTACTGTTTGATAAACCCAAAGACCCCAGTTTTGACAAAACTCCTGGGAAAACTGGAATATAGCATGGCAGAAACAGGACATAGACCATTATCTAACACTGCATACCAAAATCAAGTCTAAATGGGTGCATGATCTAGGTATAAAGGATGATACTGTAAGCAATCTGGGAAAGCAAGGAATAGTTTACCTGTCAGATCTATGGAGAGGGCAAGACTTTATGACCAAAAAAGAAATATAAAATAAATTAAAATATAAAATAAGCATTACAAAATGCAAAATGGATAGTTTTGATTACATTAAATTGAAAAATTTCTGTACAAAGCCAATGTAACCAAGATTAAGAAGGAAGTGGAAAATTGGGAAACAATTTTTACAATCAATGTCTCTGATAAAGGCCTCATTTCTAAAATTTACAGAGAATTGAGTCAAATCTATAAGAATACAAGTCATTCCCCAATTGATAAATGGTCAATGGATATGAACAGGCAGTTTTCAGAGGAGGAGATTAAAGGTATCTATAAGCATATGAAAAAAATGCTCTAAATCACTATTGATTAGAGAAATGCTAATCAAAACATCTCTGACATACCACATCTCACCAGTCAGATTGGCTAAGATGACAAAACAGGAAAATGGCAAATGCTGGAGAGGATTTGGAAATGTTGGAATACTAATGCATTCTTGGTGGAGTTGTGAACTGATTTAACCACTCTGGAGATCAATCTGAAACTATGCCCAAAGGGCTATAAATAATTTGATACCCTTTGACCCAGAAATACCACTTCTAGGGCTGTATCCCAAAGACATCATAGAAGTAGGAGGAAGACCCATATGTACAAAAATATTTCTAGCAGCTCTTTTTGTGGTGACATAGAATTGGAAATTAAGGGGATGCCCATCAATTGGGGAATGGTTAAACAAGTTGTGGTATATGAATCTATTGGAATACTATTGTGCTATAAGAAATGAGAAGCAGATGGACTTCATATGTACCTGGAAAGACTAATATGAATTGATGCTGAGTGACAAAAGCAGAACCAGGAGAAATCTGTACACAATTACAGACACAATGTATGTGTGATGACCGACTTTGATAGAATGGACTCTTCTCAGCAATGCTGGGTTGTAAGACAATGCCAAATGACTCATGATGGAAAGAGATGTCTACATTCGGAGAAAGAACTAGAAAGAACAGAGTTTAAATGCACATTGAAGCAAATTGCCTGCTCTTTTTTTTCTTGTTTGGTTTTGTTTCCTCTTTCCCATTGTTCATTCCATCCATTAAAATCATTCTTTATAACCTGACTAATGTCTAATGTGGAAATATTTGCAGATCCTATAGTTGATTGCATACCGCCATGGCAGGAGGAGGCGGGGGGGGGGGGGGGAAAGAGGGAGGGGTGAAGGAAAGGGAAAGGGAGAAAGCTTGAAACTCAAGGGACTATGGAACTGAATCTTGTAAACTAAAAGTAAACAAACAAATTAATAAAGACAAAAAAATTTTAAAGAAAAACAAAGATCACTAAAAAACTCCAGTTAATAGAATAATGCGCTAAACCTAATAAAAATAAAAATAAATGTTTATTAAATGGAATGTGAGATGTGTGTGCTTCACCAACTAATAATACTGTAAGGGGAGCCTTTGTGAAGGGGATAGCATTTCAGTTGGATTTTAGAGGATGAATGTAAATTCAGCAGCAAAGAAGGGGAGGCATTACAGGTATGGGACTAGCAGGAACAATCACATGGGGGTGAGAAAATGTGTTCAGAAGACAGAGATTATTCTGGCTTAGTTGGCATGTAAGCACATGTACAGGGAGCAGAGTGGGGTGGAGGTAAAGCTGGAAAATTTAGACAACATAAAATTGTGGAGGACCTTGAATAATGGACAACACAGTATTAACTTTCTTCAATAACATAGTATTAACTTTCTTCAATATAAGTGTTGAACATATCAATATCAACATAAGCATTAACTTCATTCAATAGGCAATAGGAAGAAACTAAAGATTTTTGAGTATAATCATTTCCATTCAAGTGGAAAATTTAGTTGAACAATGATATAAAGAATAGATTTTGTGGGCAGAGATTGGAAAAAGATCTATCAGGAAGCTATTGTAGTAGTCTACTCGGTGATTATTAGGGCAAATACTAGAGCGGTGGGAGGAAAGAGAGGAGGGATGAGTGTTGTATGCAAGTCATGCCTGACATATTGTAGATGCTTAACAAATGTTTGCTGATTTGTTGGTTTATTGATTAGAATATAGATTTTAAGCAGTAAGGTAACATTACGAAAGGTAACACTAAAAATTAAAGTATGGCAGATTGTGGCAAACCATGGTGTCACTGACAGAAACTTAATTTAGAAGGCATTAGGATGTGGGTCAAAAAGTGGAAGTAACAGAAATTTTTCCTAGAGATATAAGGATAGAACTTATTGATAATTCAAGCTATCCAACAATGGCTGCCTCTTGAGTAGGTTAATTGTCTACTCTTGTGTTCAACTGGATGACCACAAGTCAGGAATGTTGTAGAGAGGACAGTAAGTAGGTGGGGAGAGAATCGGTTGACTTCTAAGTTCCCTTGTACTTCAGATTCTGTGACAATTTCAGTTCTCAAAGTAAACTATCCCCTCACCCCCTTCCTTACTATCGCTACCAGCACCTTAGCGCACCGACCACACTTATTGACTGTTGCTTGCTCCTTGAAGCTATCACAACTGTTCCAGCTATTTGGGGGATGGACAATGTATATGGGAATGAACAGAAGAAAAGGTGGCAGACAAAGAAAGGGAGAACTGGGCTGCAGAGATTTCATCCTGGCTGAAATAAAGGAAGGGTAGATGATTTGAGATGAAGAAGAGAAGTGGATTATCTGGGGAAGGAGAAAAACTGATATTTCTATTGCTGCTTCTAGGATTTACACTGAATGAAAATTCATTATCCAAATCATTACACTCAGTTTTGAGTTCACTCAAGATCAGGAGAGTCAATTGTCTTCAAGATGCAAATAGATTCTTATTCTTTTTTTACTTTGAGTTAATTACCTTTCCTGATTTACCTTCTACTTTCTTACTCGGTTGCCACTGAACTGTTTCCTAACTTTGACAGGTCTGGGGTATGTGCATTCTTTACATTTGGTTGTGCTAGCCTGTGGGACAGTAGTGAAGGAAACAGCTACTAATCACCTTTCTGCAGCATTACCAACACCCCGCCACCCAACCCAAACTCAAAAACCCTTTCACAAAATTTCAAAGTAAAAAGACAATAAAATCCAGTTACTGGATTCCATTATTTTCCTTCTTTTTAATAAGAGCTTGGAATGTCAGAGTCAGTGATTATGTCAGCTGGTGCCCAGACTTCAAAGTGGGCACCTGTCACCAGAAAAATAATTGACTTTATTCAACCAATTGTCTCCCTGTTGTAATCAAGCCATTTCATTCAAATAGATTTTTCAAACTGTTCTCTTGAGTGGGAGGTAGGGGGGAGGGGAAAGGCTAGCAGTGGGGATAGCATTGGTAATGGCATTGAAATTACCTTAGAGAATGAGAGGTAGGAAGAATAAGCTGGGAAACAGAGGTAGTGAGAGAGGAGATGTCATTTAATTTTGAAGCTAGTCTCTAGCTCAGCAGAGGATTTGTAGGTGGAATAACCAAATAGTGATTAGGGAGAGGGGGAGAAAAAAAATATCTACAGTTTCTTTTCTGATTCAAGTGCATGTTTATTTATTTTGCCTTCGGGCTGCAAACATACACTCTCCAGCCTACACAATGTTTTCTGAAGCAATTGGCCTGAAGGGACAGACTGAGTGAATCTATTAGTACATAAAACACTCATTCCTGTGCCCTGTCCACCTGACCCCCCCCCCCCCAGACTAAAGTTTAAAGGGAGCTTGGCAAAGGTGAACAGGGATATGAATGAGGAGAGGTGGAGGGTCTTGGTCTTTCAAAAGAGAGTAATTTCTTATTAATAAAAAGGCTTCTTACCAAATTGGCAGTCACATGTGTAAGGAAAGGTGTTTGAATTTGTTAGGAGCCTGAGGCAGCGATGGAATTCTGAGAGTCAACATAGTGTAAAAAGAATGCAGCCCTGTATTATAAATAAATGAAAGTCCTACTAACCAGTAATCCCCTGGAATGAAATAATTTCTAACAGGCTGTTTGAGATGTGTGATTTCTGAATTCATCCCTACATGCCCAGTACAGGGAAAGGATTATGTGTGTTTGTGTGTGTTTATGTGTATGTGTTTTTCAACATTTTGATTGATGTAGGTTTGTGGATTGAAGGATCAAGTACCAAACCAGATCTTGCTTTTAAAAAGCTTTGATCTCAGGATTACTCAAAATAAAAATGGATTAGGAAGGACTAGTCTTGGCTCTTTCATGTATCATCCATCCTATGTTAGTTAAGTCTCTCTCTCTCTCTCTCTCTCTCTCTCTCTCTCTCT
>NW_027186296.1:60435395-60487812 GCF_028583685.1 Petaurus breviceps papuanus | reverse complement strand
TCTCTCTGTGTCTCTCTCTCTCTCTCTCTCTCTCTCTCTCTCTCTCTCTCTCTGTACCTCTCTGTCTCTCTGTGTGTCTCTCTTCTCTCTCCCTCTTCTCTCTTTCCTTTCCTCTGTATCTCTCTGTGTCTCTCTCTCTTCTCTCTACCTCTGTCTCTCTTCTCTCTTTTCTGTCTCTTTTCTCTCTGTCTCCTCTCTGTCTCTTCACTCTCTGTCTTTTCTCTCCTCTCTTTCTCTCTGTCTCTTTGTGTCTCTCTCTCTTCTTCTTCTCTCTCCCTTTTTTCTCTGTCTCTATCTCTCTCTTCTCTCTCACTGTCTCTGTCTCTCTGTCTCTGTCTGTCTCTCCTTCCTAATCTAGAAAAAGAAGGTACTGGACTAGTTGATCTCAAAAATCCCTTTTAACTCTGATATGTCATGATTCTATGAAGAACAATTTCCAAAATCATAATTCAGAGATCTGCTTATAGATTTTACTCCCCCGCTCTCCTAAAAAAAAAAAGGAAAACCCTATGAATTGAATATACCTGTCAATCTCTGACACTATTAACTATACAGGTGGCTTTGCAATAATTCAAGACCTGTGAAATTTAAATTTGTTTGTGAAAACACAAAGATGTAACCTTTATTAACAAGAGCTAATGACTTTGATAAAGTAAAAATCTTAGAGAAATTGAATGTCATTAGAATCTATAATAGAAAAATTGGTTTACAAATACATTCTCCAAACTCTAAGAAAAACTACAGAGTCTTAAGTTGCTCTGTTTAGAAAGGTGTTTATTACTCAATGTGGGACAGTACATGAAGACTACTAGGACATTAAGAAGTTATTGGGGGCAGCTAGGCGGTGTAGTGAATAGAGAACTGGCCCTGGAGTCAGGAGGACCTGAGTTCAAATCCGGCCTCAGACACTTAACACAAAAACTAGCTGTGTGACCTTGGGCAAGTCACTTAACCCCAATTGCCCTCCAAAAAGCAAAATAAGAAAAAGAAGTTATTAAAATATGTTTTAATTCTGGCAACTATTTCAGCAGGATATCAGAGTGGGACAGAGAGAATACGAAAGGATACAAAAGGGCTTAGATTGGTTTTAGCCATATCCACACAATGCTAGTTGACCATGGAGTAAGTATCCAAAGGAAGATGAGGTTAGAAATGTCAGTTCCACAGAGTTTCCTACAATGATTTACACACCAGATTATTGGTTTGTTGTAAAGTGTGGAGTACAGAAGCTTGTAACTGCAATGAAAAAAAAAAAGCAACGTGTAGAATCTTTCGGTCTGATTGCATGACAAATGAAGAATTTGTCTTCTTCAGAAGGCCAGGAATGATAGATATGCTACAGACAGTTTTATTGTATGAAGTATAGGGTAGGTCACATAACAAAGATGAACAAAGACAAACTGACTGTTTTAAGGATGCTTTAAGATCTTGCAGAACCTCAAATGCTTATCTCTTCATCCTACCAGGTTCTTGGCCTCCCTGTTTGTATTTGCTCTTGCAGAAATGTAAATAATGAGCATATAATAATAATTTCTTGTATTTAGTATTTTCTTGTATTTATTGTATTATATGTATTATAATAATAATTTCTTGTATTTATTGTATTAACTCTGGGCTTTCATTTGATGAGAAATGGCAGATCCTAATGAATGATAAATGAATTAAAATACAAGCAAGAAGATTCTTATTAGTAGATCTAATATTATTCTTTTCTACCAAAGCCATCAGTATCTGCTGGGATTGTCTAAGTATATTTAATGTTTTAATTAATTTTCAGCAACATGTCATATTGTGAGCAAATTGTATAAGAGATTAGCAAATGTTCAGTATAAATGTATGTCAGGTGGTAAGTTTCTTGAGGGCAGGGACTATATTTTGCCTCCTTTGAATCCCCAGTGCTTAGCACAGTGTGTGGAACATACTAGGAGCTAAATCAATGCTTATAAATTTTTTTTTTGCCTTTTTGGAGGGCAATTGGGGTTAAGTAACTTGCCCAAGATTACATGGCTAGTTTCATTTTGTGTGTGTGTGTGTGTGTGTGTGTGTGTGTGTGTGTGTGTGTGTGTGTGTTAAGTGTCTGAGGCTGGAACCGAACTTGGGTCCTCCTGACTCCGGGGCTGGTGCTTTAGTCACTGTGCCACCTAGCCACCCCTATAGATTTATTTAATATAAATAACAGTAAGCATACACTAGAAATGTGAATGAACCTTCCTTTTTGTGATGTGATCTCCTGGAGAAAAGGTTCTGGCTTTTGTGTTGTCATTGTTGTTATGGTGGGAGGATTTTTGACTTTCTGTGTGTCCCTAGCATTTGATATAATGCCTGGCACACAGTAGGTACTTAATAAATAGTTGTTAACCTGACTTGACTTGGCACATTTTTTTAATCCACTTGACTACATTCTGCCTGAAAGTGGAGGTACCGGTATGTCAGAGCCTTACTGGGGTTAGCAGATTGTAAGAGGTGCAAGTTGACTGGCAGCCACTATAGACATCTGCAGAGGGCAGCCAAGTACTGGAAGAACAAGGTTGAATGAATTCAATTGAAGTAGACCATATGGACAGCTAGGTGGGATAGTGGATAGAGTGTTGGGCCTGGACTCAGGAAGATCTGAGTTCAAATTTGGCTTCAGACCCTTACTAGCTATGTGACCCAGGGCAAGTCATTTAACCCTGTTTGCCTCAGTTTCCTTATCTGTCAGATGAGCTGGAGAAGCAAATGGAAAACCACTTCAGTATCTTTGCCCAGAAAATTCCAAATGGCATCATGAAGGGTCAGACATGACTGAAAAAATGACTGAACAATAGACCAATTGGAGATGTGGTAGACACTACTGGGATTAGTGCTAAGAGCTTGGGGAAGTTTTCTGTTGGTAGTGCAAGAAGAGGTTAGATTAATTGCAGGTAATACAATGAAATTGAGTGCCAAAGCAAGGAATACAATTAGGAAAGTCTAAAGTCAAAGATACCGAGTCCTTAAGAATATGTACAGTGGGGGGCGGAGCCAAGATGGCGGAGTAGAAGCACGACCTTCCGGCTTCCACCCTCCCTAATCCATGTAAAAAGGGGACTCTAAACAAACTTTGGAGCTGCAGAACCCACAAAATGACACAGAGAAGCTAACTTCCAGCTGAGGACAGCCCGGCAGGCCGGCTGGAATCGGCCAGTGCAGCACTCTGGGAGCTGAGCCCAGCCCCATGCCGAGGCTTTAGCCCCAGGGTGGGCCTGACCAGCCGCCAGCCAGAGGGACTCCAGATCAGCAGCAGCTGTGGCAGTTTCCAGATTTATCAATACATAGATGCGAAGGACAAGGTATACATAGATAGAGGGCACGGACCAATTTAACCGGAAGAGATGATACTTAAAAGGTGAAATTAAGAGGTGAGAGGAATATAATGAGAGGAAATGGGGACAGATTGGGGGCAAACTATCTCATACAGAAGAGGCAAGGGAAAATGGTTACAATGGAGGGGAAGAATAGGAAGGCAAAAGGGAATGGGTCAACCTTATTCCTATTGAATCTGGCTTGAGGAGGGAGGGAAATACACAGTAAATAGGAGATCTCACCCTCCAGGAGAATAGGGGGGGAAGGGGATGAGAGGGAGGATGATGGAAGGGAGGGCAGGCTGGTGGGGAGGGAAGTTGGAAGCACTCACTTTTGAAAAGGGACAGGATCAAAGTAGAGAATAGAACAAGTGGGAGGTGGGATAGGAGGGAGGGAAATATAGTCAGTCTTTTACAATATATCTACTATGTTATTGTTTTGCATTAGCCGCACATGTACAACCTATACTGAACTGCTTGTCTCCCCAGTGGGGGTGGTGGCAGGGGGGGAAGGGAATGAATCTGGAATTGAAAGTTTTAAAATCAAATATTCAAATACATATATATATATATATATATGTGTGTGTGTGTGTGTGTGTGTATACTATTATTAATACCATCTTACATGTAATTAAGAAATAAAATATACAGGCACTGAGGCATAGAGATCCACTGGAAAAGTCGAAAGGGGTATGGGAGAAAATATGGGAGAGAGCAGATTGGAGGTGGGGATATCCTGTGGGACTGCTGTTTTGAGGGGACAGGTGGGGGAAAAACGGGGAGAAAATTTGTAACTCAAAATCTGGTGGAAATGAATGATGTAAATCAGAAGTTAATAAAGCATTTAAAAAAATTTAAAAAATAAAGTAAAAAATATCTTAATGTAATATTAATCAGACCAGGAAAAAGATTAATACCCATTGAAGACAAACTCATAGTGAAGCTAGATGGTGGTTTTGAGTTTGGTTATTTCTAAAACACTTTGTTAATTGATGACTAGGATTGATTCCTTGCCTCTTTTTGGTGAAGCATGGTGGTATGGTTTTCACATCTATTCCCAAGTCTTAAAGGAGTCAAAGGTTAGTTGGCTGGGTTCTTGGCAGAATGGGTGAGGAAAAAATGGAGATATTTTATTTTGCTTTCCATTGGATATAAAATATGAAGTGGTATAGTGATTTTCCAGAATGGGTAATTGATATTATATCAGAGACCTGGATTGAATTTGGGCTCTGCCATATAACATCTGTACAATTTGGGCCAGGTCACGTCAGTGTTCTGTACCCTGATTAACCTTTATGATCATTTCCAACTCTAAATTTTTGATGTTTTAAACCAAAGCAATGCATTTTATACCACTGCTTTCTAGGAGACTTAGAATTGTTTCCTTTTGTCCTGAGAACTTAGCATAGTGTCTTGCTTATAGGAAATTAGCAAATGCTTATAGAAGGATGGAAAGGAGGGAAGGAACAAGAGTGTGAGGAAGAAAGGAGGAAAGAGAGAAAAAAGTAGACAGTAAAGAAGGAAGGAAGGAGGTAGGGAAGGAGGCAAATAAGGAAGAATGGAAATAAGGAGCAAAGGATGGAAGGAAGTAGGGAAGGAAGGAAAGACTGAAAGAAAGAAAAAGGAAGAAATTAAGGAAGAAGGAAAGGAAGAAAGAAAGAGGGCAAGGAAGTAGACAAGGAAGGAAGGAAAGTAGAAAATACTTGCTATGTGCCAGGTAGAAGAAGAAGGGAAGGTTAGAGGAAAGGAAGAAGGGAGGAAGGAAGCAAGAAAGACAAAGACAAGTAAAAATTTTTGTTACTATGTTAAATTTAATGTAAACTTAAGCAAACTAAATGAAGCTCATCGTTTCATATATAATCCTCTCTTCTGTTCTTTTGCTATTGAAATGTTAATATTTGTTAAAATTCATAATAATTTTATTTAAAAATTACAAGTAAAGTTCACAGTTTTTATACACTCTTTCTCTTTGTATATTGATGTATTCTTATTTGTTGATGCTTGTTAAGAGTATAAATTAAAAAAAATACCTAATCATAAGATAACCCAGAGCTTCTTTTCCTGCTTGAAGAGGTCACACCTGGATGAGATATACCAATTGGGAAGTTGGAGTCCAGCACAAAGGCCTGGGAATGGTTCAGAAAACAACTGGCAGCATTATCATGGTTTCAAGAGAGAGGAAGAAATGAATTTAAAAACCCAACAAACTTCAATGACCCCATAACTTCGCCTAAGGTCAGGTCTGCTTTGGAATTGGAGCAGTCTGTAAATTTTTGATATTGAGATGCCTGCTTTCATTCTTAGTCTGTAAGAGTATCTTGAAAGATCTGATGGATACTTTACATGGTTGAAAATATGACTCATCAAATAGCTTTCTTCTATTATTTGATGAACTGTCACTTGAAGAGAGTGCTGAGAAAGAGTACTGAGGGAGAATTTCATTAAGACTCAAGATACTGAGGATCCAATGGCATTCATCTTAACATAAGCCATGCTGCATAGGTATCATTACATAGGCACATTGGGGAGGAGAGAAGGGATGCACATCAGGAGATAATTAAAGATTAGTAAACTACTTTGGAGAAAACAACAATAAGTCTTATATAAAACTACTCATAATGAAAGAATTACTTTCCCCTTCCCTAAGATGACAGATTTGTTCACCGTTTTTCATGAAATACTTTCTTGTCTCTGTCTCCATCTCTGTCTCTCTCTCACACAGAGAGAAAGAAACAGAGACAGACAGAGAGAAATAGAGACAGAGAGACAGAGACAGAGTATATGTTCAGCTAGAAATTGGGAAGATGATAGAATTTTTAGAATTGAAAGAGACGATAGAAATCTTGCGTAGCTAGATGTTGCAGTGGATAGAGCACTGGCCCCAGAGTCAAGAAGACCTTAATTTAAATTTGACCTCATGTGCTTACTAGCTGTGTGACATGGGCAAGTCACTTAACCCTGTTTGCCTCAGTTTCCTCAGTTCTCCTCAAATGAGCTGGAGAAGGAAATGACAAAACCACTCCAGTATCTTTGCCAAAGAAACCCCAAATGGGGTCACAAAGAGTGACACAATTGAAAAATTAAATAGAAATCCCTTCATTTTATAGATGAGTAAATTGAGACCCAAAGTGGTAAAGGGTCTTGTCCAAGGTCACACAGCTAGTTAGTGACAGTGAAAATTATTGTCTAAATGAGGAAATGTGGCATAATGGGAAGCATATGGATTCAAGAACCTTGGGTTGATATTCTGCTTACTACTTAATCTGACCTTGGGCAAATCTGTTTCACTTGTTTGGGTTTTATTTTCATTGTCTACAAAAGGCAGGGGTTGGACTAAATGGCCTCTTAAGTTCCTTTCTAGCTTTGATTCCATTCTAATAATTTTAGAAGTCCTGAACTGGTGTCTGTTAGCATGCTACAATGTAACAGAGCATGTTTGATCTTCCATTTCATTTCTTATATTATTAGGGTTTTCATTTGATATCTCCTGCTCATTTCTACTCTAAAAATGTGAATATTTTAGAGAGTGGATTTCCACTCTCTAAATTCCTCCTCCCCAATTTCCATAAAGAAATATTCACATTTATAGAGTGCTTGGCAGACAAGTGGGTTTGTTAGTCTTCAGTAACCTATTTCCTTAGTTGTAAAGAGATAGATTGGCCACTTTTGCCATAAACTGAGGTTAAGTGAATTGCCCAAGATCAAATAGTTAGTTTACAGGATCACAGATGTTCACTCGTGCCCAACTCTTCATGACCCCATTTGAGGCTTTCTTGGGAAAATATTGGAGTGGTTTGCCATTTCCTTCTCCTGCTCATTTTACAGATGAGGAAACTGAGGCAAACAGGGGTAAGTGATTCTTCTAGGGTTGTGCAACTAGTAAGTGGGGTCAGATTTGTAGCCAGGAGTGTGATACGTCTCCAGATCCAGTGCTCTCTCCACTGTACCATGGCTACTCTAGATATCCCAAACATCTAGAGTAAAAAGGCCTTGGAAATCATCTAACCCAATCTTTTACCTCATGTTACAATCCTTTCTATAACATTCAAACTCTGTTGAACTACTTTCAGGGAACTGATTATTTCATGATACATTCTATTCCATTCCCAAACATTCTTCTATGACTGTTTTTAATAATAAATGTCTTCATTCTCTCCTCCATTCCCCTTACTTATTAAATACCTATGATGTAAGGGAGACATTATGTTATAGTGGATAGAGAGCTGGCCTCAAATTCAAGAAGACCTGAGTTCAAGTCCTGCCCCCTGGCAAAAACTGACTATAGTATATAGGGACAAGTTACCCTCTAAGCCCCAGGCACCTTTGTAAGACTGTAGATTACAGAAAAGGTGTCCATATGTATTGGTAGAGGAATTTTTTTTTTCAAGAGTTTCCTGTGCCAATAAAATCAGATTTAACTTAAAAAGAGAGTCTATTCCGAGCACTGCTCCACTAAGGGAGATAAAAAGTTAAATGATGCTGTACCCTATCTCAAAGAGCTTATAATTTAATAGGAGGGATAAGAAATGTACCCAAATCATAATACAAAATGAATTATAATAAGTGAGAGCAGAACAAAGGTGGATAGGAGTGCATATACATTTAGTCAACAATATATCATTCTCTAAACTTCCATGAATGATAACTGAAGGTCCACCAATTACAGAGCCTTAGAAAGGGGAAGGCATCCAGATAGGGCCCTAAGAGGAGAAAGTTGGATATCAGGTGCAACATTAGGAGCCCTTAGTTAATAGACAGCAGCTCCTATTAAGTGAAAATAAATCCCCAAGACCTCAGCACTTAAAAAAAAAACCTTTTATGGTTCTAGAGAACATCACATTTGGAGTTACGGGTAGGCAGTAGATTTGCTGAATTTGTCAAAGAAATAGCTTTCCCCCATACAATGACGCCTGCTCCATTATAACTTCCTGTAAATAAATTGTTCCCTTTGGGGAGAAAATGGAATTAATCAAAATGAAGTAGTATTTATTTCAGCATCTCCAGCTAGTGCCTTTTGTCTTGACTGGGGAAATAAATTAAGGGTCAGTAAAGAACCAGTGTTCTACCCAGCCAAGACAATGAAATAAACACTTCACTTGTCAACTACCAGTTATTGCAACATACAGCATTAGGGAAAAGGCCTAAAGATTAGAAGCAGCAGCCTCACCATTGATCATGAACTGGGCTTAAAAGGTGCCATTTGGATGAAAGAGCAAATGATTTAGTTCATTTTGTCACTGTTATTTATGCATTTTGTTTTGAAACAACAGAGATTTCCCTCCCACAATTCTTTAAGGCTGTAAGTTTAAAAGCAGCATCTGATAAGTATTTGCAGAGAGAATTTCTTCTCAAAGGAGTTTCATACACTGATGAAATCAAAGGTTGTGTCCAAAAATGATTCACACATGAAGTAACCAGTGTAGAAATTAAATTTTTCTAAGGCATGAAAAAATTCTGCCACCAAATTCTCAATGCTAAAGATGAGCCCCCAGCCCACAGAAAAGGTTTTATTAGCTACAATGGGGAAAATGATAAGTAAGGTCCCCAGGACCAATCCCTTTTTGGAACCATAGATGCCTAGAGTTGGAAAGGGAACTCAGAGGTCATCTCATCCTATATTCCCCTCACATAGAAATCTCCCTACTCAAGAACTGTCATGGAAGGAGGAGGGAGTTAGGAGGCTGGTAGATTTTCACCACCTCAATTAATCATATCTTCTCAGGATTCCTCACTGCTTAGAGCAAATGGGATTATGATAACCAAAGATAGAATGAAGTCAGTTATCCAACTTTTACTTGGCTTTTATTTTCTTTGTCAAGAAGAATGATATTTATAGCAGAAAAGACAGAACAAAAATGGCTACCAAGGCATTGAAATCCAATGTAGGTAAATCTTAAGATATATGGGTAGATGGTGAGAGAACACCTCTCCTCTTTTAATAAATTCAAATCACCAGGCACAGATTAACTATGCCCAGAGAACTGAAAGAATGGGCAGGTGTGCTGGTTTTTGAAAGATCATAGAAAAAGAGAAAGACACTGTAGGAATGGAGAAAATAAACGGGGTTCTGACTTTCAAAACAGGGAAAAGAATAACATCTGCAAAATATAGGGCAACGAGTTTGACCTTGATTCCTAGCATTATTTTAGTCAGGGGTTGGGGACCAGTGGCCTTAAGGTCACATGTGGCCATGTAGGTCCAAATTTGTTTTGAGAATTTTGGATTCAGTCGCAGGGTTACACTTGAGGACTTAGGTGGCCACATGTGGCCTCAAGGCTGTAAATTTCCCATCTGTGTTATAGATCAAAGGGATGGTTAATGAGGACCTTAAAAATAACAGAGATCATAAAGGGTGAACACTGTTTCATCAAGAATGGCTAACTCTTGGGGGCAGCTAGGAGGCACAGTGAATAGAGCCCTGAAGTCAGGAAGACCTGAGTTCAAATCCAGTCTCAGACACTTGCCACTTAACTAGCTGTGTGACCTTGGGCAAGTCACTTAATCCCAATTGCCTGCCTTTCCCTCTCTCACCCAAAAAAGAAGGATTGGCTCAATCTATTTATTCTGGCATGGTTATTAAACAAGTAGGACAGAGGAATGAAAACTTTTTATGCTATTCTTGTGGAGAAGATGGAAAAAACATGGGCAAAAATTGTAGTATTGCTCATATTCAAAAACATTTATTAAATAGCTGCTATGTGCCAGGTACTTGGACTGCCACTGGGAGATAAAAATTAAAGAGATAGGAAGGGGTGCTCAATGGTGGCAAATGCTGCAGAGAGGTCAAGAGCAGCAAGCACCAAGAAAAAGTTAAGTGTGGGATAAGTGATGAGATTATAAGCCTGGCTATGAGTGTTGGAAATATGGGAAGAGAAGATGTTTAGGCAGTAAGAGTTTTAGTTGTTCAGTCCTGTCCAACTTTTCATGACACCACATGGGGTTTTCTTGGCAAAGATACTGGAGTGCTTTGTCATTTCCTTCTCCAACTCATTTTACAGATGGGAAAACAGGGGCAAACAGGTTTGAATGACTTAGCCGGGGTCACACAGTTAGTAAGTGTCTGAGGCCAGATTTAAACTTAAGAAGATGAGTCTTCCTGACTCCATGTAATAAGAGTAAACAACTTGACTCTCTGGGAGTTTGGTTATGAAAGGGAGGAGTGATTTAGGATTATTGCTTGAGGAGGTAGTAAGGAAAAGTGAAGGTATTTTTCAGGATAGGGAGATTTGGGGTTTTTGTATGAAGTTGGGAAGGAGTCATTACATAAGAAAAGATTAAGAACTAGGAAGAAAAAAAGTGATAATTATGGGGTAGGAACTACTAGAAAATATAGAAAGGGTTACAATTAGGAGCAGAAGTAAAGGAGTTGGCCTTGATCAGAAGAAAGGGTACTTCTTTTTTGTTTTTTTGGAGGGCAATTGGGGTTAACTGACTTTCCCAAAGTCACACAGCTTGTTTTTGTGTTAAGTGTCTCAGGCCAGATTTGAACTCAGGTCCTCCTGACTCCAGGGCCAGTTCTCTATTCACTGCACCACCTAGCCACCCCTAAAAGGGTACTTCTTCATGAAAGTTTGGAGAGAACAATGAATGATGTCAAGGGTTTGGAGATGTAGAATGGGGGAGGATAAAGGGCTACCAGAAATGATTTCCATTTCTTTAATACAATATGATGCAAAATTCTCTGATGAGAAGACATGGAAAGATTTGCAGGAAATGAAGAGTAAAATGACCAGAACCAAGAGAAGATTGTATATAGTAAGAGCAATATTGTTTTAACAATGACTTTGGAGATCTGGGGAGGGAATCAAGATGGTGGAGGAGAAACAGGACCTCCTAGTGGCTCCAGCTTCCACTTTCCCTAATCAATGTAAAAAGGGGACTCTGAACAAACTTTAGAGCTGCAGAACTCACAAAATGATACAGAGAAACTAACCTCCTGCTGAGGAAATCCTGGCAGGCCAGCAGGAATCAGCCAGCAAAGTGCTCTGGGAGCTGAGCCCAGCCCCATGCCCCATGCCAAGGCTGTAGCCCCAGGGAGGGCCTGACCAGCCACTGGCCAGAGGGACTGCAGATCAGCAGCAGCTGTGGCTGTTTCCAGATTTATTAACATATAGATGCAAAGGACAAAGTGATAGGTCAGTGCAGTCTGGACTTTGGGACCCAGTAAGTGGGAGTGTGTGGCTTTTGCCCCCAGGGCGAGAAGCCTCTGAGACGCCACCACAGCCAGCCAGCACCACATGGAGGCTTCAGCTCCTGGCCTGCAGAGTGTAGGGGGATCAAGCACCAGTTTGAGGGGTAATCGCTCTTGTTTTAACCTTCTTGGATCTGGATTGCAGTCTAGGGTGGAGGTCCTGGGGTGTGTGTCCAGCTTGCCAGAGCGTGTGGAGACCTCAGAGAGGGCACCCATTTAATCCCTCCAGCAGCTGAGAAAACACCAGCATTTGGGACAAAAGCTCCCTTGTCTGGTGGCAGAGTCCTACTGTGGCAAAAAGCCCAAAAGTCAAGTAATTGAGTGGCAAAATGAGCAGGCAAAGGAAACAAAGCAGACAGAAGATTCCAACAATACACTCCTATTTTGGGGACAAAAAGGAGCAAAGCATGGAATGGGAGGAAAACAGTTAAGTCAGAACTTCTGCACCAAAATCTTCAAAGGAAAATACAAGCTGGTTACAGGCCATAGAAAACCTTAAGAAGGATTTTGAAAGCCAAATAAGAGAAGTGGAGGAAAAATTGGGAAGAGAATTGAGAACAATGCAAGAAAATTATGAAATGAGAGTCAACAGCCTGACTAAGGAAAATCATTCCTTAAAAAATAGACTAACTGAAATAGCAAAAGAGGCTCAAAAAGGCAATGAGGAGAAGAATGCCTTAAAAAGCCAAATTTGCCAGATGGAAAAAGAATCTCAAAAGCTCACTGAGGAGAATCATTCCTTCAGAATTAGATTGGAGCAAATGGAAACTAATGACTTTATGAGAAATCAAGATGCTGTTAACCATATCCAAACAAATGAAAGATAGAAGGCAATGTGAAATATCTCATGGGAAAAACCACTGACCTGGAAAATAGATCCAGGGGAGAGAATTTAAAAATTATTGGACTACCTGAAAGCCATGACCAAAGTAAGAACTTAGAAATCATTCTCCAGGAAGTTCTCAAGGAAAACTACTCTGAGGTTTTAGAACCAGAGGGCAAAATAGAGGTTGAAAGAATCCACCAATCACCTCCTGAAAAAGATCCCCAAAAGAAAATTCCTAGGAATATTATAGCCAGGTTCCAGAATTCCAAGATTAAGGAAAGAATATTATAATCAGCCAGGAAGAAACAATTTGAATATTGTGGAAACACAATCAGGATAACACAGGATATGGCAGCTTCTACACAGAGGGATTGAAGGGCTTGGAATAGGATATTCTGGACTTCAAAAGAACTGAGATTAAAACCAAGAGTCACCTACCCAGCAAAACTGAGTATCATGTTTGAGGGGAAAATGTGGTCATTCAGTGGAATAGAGGACTTTCAAGCATTCTTGATGAAAAAACCAGAGTTGAATAGAAAATTTCATATTCAGATACAAGAAGCAAGAGAAGCATGAGAAGGTAAACAGGGAAAAGAAATCCTAAGTAACTTATCAAAGTTGTACTATTAACATTCCTACATGGAAAAACAATAATTGTAAGTGATGAAACTTTTCTCAGTATGAAAAGAGTTGAAGGGAATAGATTATATTGTAGATGAGGGCATATGGACATATGAATACATATGTGAATGTGTGTATATATGTTTACAGGTATACATAGATGGAGGGCACAGGACCAATTTAATAGGAAGGGATGATATTTATAAGGTGAAATTAAGAGGTGACAGAGGAATATAATGAGAGGAGATGGGCAGAGACAGAATGGGGTAAACTATCTCATATAGAAGAGGCAAGGGAAAATGGTTACAATGGAGGGGAAGAATAGGAAGGCAAAAGGGAATGAGTCAAACTTATTCTCATTGAATTTGGCTTGGAGAGGGAAAGAAATATACACTAAATAAGATATCTCACCCTGTAGGAGAGTAGGGGGAAAAGGGGATGAGAGAGGAAATGATGGAAGGGAGGGCAGGTTGGGGGGGGAGGGAAGTTGGAAGCACCCACTTTTGAAAAGGGATGGGATCAAAGTAGAGAATAGAACAAGTGGGAGGTGGGATATGAGGGAGGGAAATATAGTCATTCTTTTACAATATATCTACTATACTATTATGTTGTATTAGCTACATAGGCACAACCTATACTGAACTGCTTATCTTCCCAGTAAGGGTGGGTGACAAGGGAGGAAGGGAATGAATCTGGAATTCAAAGTTTTAAAATCAAATGTTTAAATAAATATATATATATATACATATATATATATATGTACATATACATATGTATATATACTATTATTCATACTATTTTACATGTAATTGGAAAATAAGATATGCAGGCACTGGGGCATAGAGATGCACCATGCCCTATTAGAAAAGTCAAAAGGGGTATGGGAGAAAATATGGGAGAGATCAGATTGGAGGAGGGGATATCCTGTGAGACTGCTATTTTGGGGCAATGGATAGGGGAAAAACGGGGAGAAAATTTGTAATTCAATATCTGGCGGAAATGAATGATGTAAATCAGAAGTTAATAAAGCATTTGAAAAATGAAAAAAAATAAAAAAACAATAACTTTGAATGACTAAGTCACTTTGACTATTATAAATACATGAATCCAAAATAAAGGGCATATAAAGAAAGATGCTATCTGTATCCAGAAAAAAAACTGATAAATAGAAGCATGTATAGAATAATTTACATATATGTGTGTATGTATATATACATATATAATATACACATATATGTATATATACATACACATATGTAATATATGTATACACACATACCTATTTGTGACTAATGGTAGCCATTTCCAGGGTAGGAAGGGAATGGAAGAAAAAACGAAATTTCCATGATAACTTTGTTGCATGTTTAGGGAATAGCAGGCATGGTTGGTTTGTAGTTTCATGTATAATCATTTTTTATTGTACTGCGTTGTAGAGATGCTTGTTTTGTTCTGTGAACTGAAAATAAAATAAATTTACAAAAAGAAATGATAGGGGATATTCAGGGGGCAGGGGAGAGGCATAAGGAAAGAAGAAATGGTTTGGAATACCTCCTGCTGGAAACAGGATACAAAGTCAATCATGGAAGAATAAAGTTATTGCCTTTGTCAGTTGGTCAGCAGCCAATCAATAAGCATTTATTAAGAGCTTATTATATGTCAGACAGTGTGCTAAATCTTGGACATACAAAGAGAGGCAAAAACCCTGTTCTTGTCATAAAGAATCTCACATTCTAAGAGAAAACTACATGTAAAAATAATGATGCATGTTCAAGATATATACAAGGCAGATGGAAGGTAATCTCATAGGGAAGAGAGGAGGAGAGGCTGTTCTGGGAAAGGATTCTTTCAGGAGGTAGGATTTGAGCTGAGCCTTGAAGGAAGCCATGGAAGTTAAGAATTGAGGAAATGAGTGGGCAGAACATTATAGGCATGGGGAACAGCCATTGAAAAGGCATGGAAATGGGCAGCTAGGTGGTGAAGTGGATAGAGCACCAGTTCTGGAATCAGGAGGACCTGGATTCAAATCTGCATTCAGACACTTACTAGCTATGTGACTCTGAGCAAGTCACTTACCTCCATTACCTGCAAAAAAAAGAAAGAAAAAGTCTGGAACTAGGAGATACAGAATCATATAATATTGCTTGCTTTCTCAATAGATGGGAGAGTGATTCAAGGGAGAAAGAGAATTTGGTACTCAAAATTAAATAAAAATGAATGTTTAAAAAATAAATGTAATCAAGATATTTGTGCAATTAAAAAAAATAAGAACATAAAAGAGTCATGTGTGAGGAACATGAAGAAAGGCACATGGCTGGGTCATAGAGCATGTGGAGGTGGCTAAGGTATAGGAACAAGGTGGAGCCAGATTGTGAAAGACTTTTAATGCTAGATAGACAACTTTATATTTGCTCCTGAAGGGAATCCATAACCACCAGAATTTGTTGAGTAGGGAGGTGACATAGTCAGATCTGCAATTTAGGAAAATTGTTTTGACAGCTGAGTTGAGAATGGATTGGAATGGAGAAAGAATTGAGGCAGGGAGAGCAATTAGAAGGGTATTTCAGTAGTCTAGCTAAAAAGTGATGAAGGCCTATACTAAAGTGTTGAAGAGGAAACTAAGGTTTGGCTAAGTTGAGTGACTTGTCCAAGATCACAGAGGTAGTAAATGAGGGGCAAGATTTGAACCTAGTTCTTCTGACTCTTCAACCAGTGCCCTTTCCACTTTTTTTCTTCTTCATGTTTTGTCTTTGTATTTCTAGTGGTTGGTGTGATGTAGGTTAAAGGTGTCAAACCTGCAGATCATGTGGCACACTGCTGTAAATGTGACCTGAGTCAGATTGAAATGTAATTGAGAATGTTTTTTTAAAGTAAATAATAATATAGTGTAACAGATCATGTTAATTTATGATTTTCAGTCAATATGCTGTCTGCAGGGATTTCTTTTGAGTTTGACAACACTGATGCAAATCCTTAATAAATGCTTATTGTATTTAATTAAGATGCCTGTCAGATATCCACTTGCATATGTCTACTGAGCAGCAGGGCATGTGGGTCTAGAGTTCAAGAGAGAAGAGTGGGAGATGTAAACTGAAGCTTAAAGGAGGCAGGGGCTAATCAGTTCCTAAAACTACTTTGTTGCGTTTTCAGCAGAACTAGTTCTTGTTATAAGGCAGCTAGATGGCTCAGTGGATAGAGTGCTGGAGAGGGCCTGTAGTTAGGAAGTTCAAATCTAGCCTTGGACACTGGGCAAATCACTTAACCTCTATTTGCTTTAATCCATTGGAGAAGGGAATAGCAAACCACTCCAGTCTCTTTGCCAAGAAGACATGGACATTATGATCCATGGGTCACAAAGAGTCAGATACAGCTGAACAACAATCCACGTTAGAGGGAAATAGGGAGAACCCTGGTCCTATCATGTGATGATAGTGAACGAAATTGCCAGTGAAGAGTTTGTAGAAAAAAAATAGGCTTGAAGACAGAGTGGTTCAATATTGAACAAAGAGATATATTTATAATGTTATAATTAAATATAACATATACATATAATAGAAATAGAATATTCATAAACCTATAGAAAAAAAAAACCAGAGAAACTCAGGAAAAGGGAATCATTATAAATAGGTTGATAAAGTATAAAATACTCTGGAAAGGTCAAGATGGATGGGATTGAGAAGAGAACATTGGATTGGGGCTTAGGAAGCCTTTGGTGACCTCAGAGGGAAGTTGCAATCAAACCTTTTGTAAGTGGTTAAAGAATGAATGGGTGGTAAGGAAGGGGAGGTGGTGAATATATGTTACTTTTAGAAGAATTGCAGCAGTAAAAGGGAGTAGTGAGATGAAAGATCAGTTTAAAGAGCATGCAGAGGTCGAAGATTTTCCTTTTTAAGGATAGAGGAGACAAGAGTAAGTTTGATATTTTCTGGAGAAGGATCCAGTTTCACATATTCCCTATGCCATCCCAGAAATCAAGTGAAGTTGACTTTTTGGCAGCATCATGATTAGAGCTAGGGGCATCTAACTGAGGAAATTGATAAAGCACTGGTCGGAGTTAGGAAGACATAAATTAAAATCCTGCGTTTGACTCCTACGACATATGTAGTAAGTCACTTACTGGGTAAGTCACTTAACTTCTATAGGCATTATTTTCTAAATCTATAAAATGAGGGAAGTTGTAATTGATGGCCTTTTAGCACTAAATTTATAGCACTGTGAACTGACAGTTTTTTATTTGTTTATTTTTTGCTTAGCCCATTAGTGAAGCTATTTTGCAAACATTGTTAGAAGAAACATCGAGAAAGTTATTATAAAACAGTACCTACAGCTCATGGAAAAATGTGCTTTATAAATGCAGGCTTGTTGAAATAGTACTTTTTGAGTTGCCTATGTACATACTTAATGTGACCAGAAATGACAAATGTCAGATGTGCTTTCTCTCTCTTCTTTAGCTACAACAAGGTTTACATGAATTGAACTTTTTAGGACACATTCATCAACAGTTCTTAGTAAGAATTCAAGTTCTTTGGTAATTAAATTCTCATTTCCTCACTAATTAGTATGTATCTATATAATTTCCCTTCCTTCCAACTGAAAAAATCACTCCCTATTGAGAGTGATCAAACCCCTGATGCCAGCACTGTGAAATAAATATGGAGCAAAGTAACAATTGGCACAAAAATTTTTGATGAATGGAAGTTTTTATTTTCTCTTGACTTTAACATCTTGGTCAATATTCAGGTTGAGGTAGTTATCAGTTGCATTTGAAAAGGTAAATATGGGAATGTAGCAGGTTGATTTGATGGTCTGACATAACATTTCATATATATGTATACATGTGTACATATGTTCTATATGTATACATTTATACATACACACACGTGTGTGTAATGGATGCCTTGAGAACATTTTTAAGAGCATTAAAGAAACACGTGGGACACATTGTCCTTATTGTAAGGATGTAGTCAAATGGAATTCATCTCAGATGAAAGAAAATCTGCCAAGTCTATAGAACTGGAATACGCAATCTTTGGATCACCAGAAGAAATATGTCACTGATCCTTTTTGAATTAGAGAAACTGTATAGGCTAGAATATGTTTCTATATCCTATTTGTTATCAGACTTTAGATCCTCTCTCAAAAAATTAAATAAATTTGTGACTATAAGAAATGATAATCATGATGGTGATGATGATGATAATAGTTAACTTTTATATAGCATTTGATGGCTTATAAAATATTTTATATCTATCTCACCTAATTTGATCTTACAAAAATAGAATTATGGAATGATAGAACAATAGGGATGGAAGGGACCTCAGAGGCCATATAGTTTTATCTGAACCCGAACAGACTTCTCACTACTACATATCTGAGAAGTGGGTATCTAGTTTCCATTTGAAGATCTCCAGGGATGGGGAACCCACTTCCCAAAAAGGCCGCTCGTTTCATTATTGTATAGCTCTTATTATTAAGAAATATTTCCTTGAAATGAAGGATCATATGGAAACTTAATATGAGGAGTGTGGAGAAATGGGATACCTTTCTTAAATATCTTGAAGTCTCAAACAAAGATGTGCCTTCTATTTAAATTCCTGGTTTTTGAGACAGTTCTTATCTGTTCCATAGAGATTTTTTCCATCTTGACCCCTTAAGATGTTCAGTTGCCCACTTAATGAAGACAAATTTCCTACTCCATGTTTCATTTATGTTTGCCTCACAGGCCTATTTTAGCAATAGTGACTGCGATTATATGCAGACGTTAATGGAAAATGGAAAGAGCTAATTGCATGTGTTATCAAAGGAAGCCTACAAGACCCTAGAGAGGAAAGTGTATCTGTAAATCTCAGAGTATTGTATTATAGCACTGAGTATGGAATATACAAAACGGAAAAAGGATTATTTATGAGGGTTCAATTATAATTAGAAAACCTGGAGCACATAGTCCTGAAAGCTCAAACCTTGATCCCCTCTTCCCAGTTATTTGTATATGACCTTTGAAAAACAGCCACTTATTAGAAGCAGACAGTTTATATTATAAGATGTACACTGTTTCCAAAGTCCCTCTGAGGCTATTTGATAGACTCAAAGACTGCTAGATCCAGAAGGAACTTTAATATCATCTAGGCCAATGTCTTTATTTTACAAATGAAGAAAAAGAACAGAAGAGAAAAAGCATTGGTTAAGGTCCCAAAGCTAACAAGGGGCAGAATCAGGTCTAATTCAGGTCTTCTAGGTCAAAATACAGTCAGCACTTTTTTCCATATCATACCATGTTTCTTCTCAAATAAATTGGTTGGGGATTGAACTGGGTTAACTTCTTGGAAGGCAATTGCAACACAAAACCACTGGCAGCAATTGAAAGAGAAAAGATCAAATGAAGCTACTGTTTTGTGTCTCACAGCTTCTTCATTGACTTCCTTTCCCCAGGTGGCATTCTTTATCCTCCCCTTAGACAACATCCTTTGTTTCTCTTTGCTGTCTTCCAATCAAAACTTGCTCTCACTAGGGTGTAAATCACTAACTGATTAAAGTCTTACCCCTCTTTGGGTATTTTGATTTTCATAGGCATCGAAACCTCAAATTATAGAGATTAATCTCTAATGGTATCATTTCGATCAGCAGCCATTTGCAGGATGGAATGTTTGTTTGTTTTTTTTTCCTGATGCCCTAGGCATCAATCAAATGTTGTCATCTGACACTTACCCTACATTTATGACATACCCTGAAAATCAGCTTTTTTTGCAAAGTAAAAGCCAATTTTTGAATATCAAAACAATAACCTCAGCAAGTATGTGAAATAATAGGAAATATTTTATCGTAATAAGAAGCAATCACAATGATTAAAATTGTTTTGCCAGTTAGTCTTAAGCCTGATGCCCCTAGGAGGT
This sequence comes from Petaurus breviceps papuanus, assembly GCF_028583685.1. Lineage (NCBI taxonomy): Eukaryota > Metazoa > Chordata > Mammalia > Diprotodontia > Petauridae > Petaurus > Petaurus breviceps. The sequence goes on along the minus strand of NW_027186296.1, from coordinate 60,467,964 downwards.
TAGAGACATTCGAAAGGATCTGCTGGCATAATTAGTGACCAAATGAACATCAAGAAGCAATGTATTTTATTTATAAGGTGAATTTATTGGAAATGGTGAAAATAGAGAAGATGATTCAGTAGCAACCTGGGCACACACAATGAGAACACCAGTGAAAGAACAACTACAGCCCTTGTCATCCTGAAGATGTTCTTGTGCAATGGACTAAGCTTCATGGACTTCACTTTGTCCTGGCCCTTTGACTCAGGTGGTGAAGATGGCCTTGTAGTGCATGTGATCAGACTCCCTCTACTCCTAGACAGTGGTATGGCTGGGGTGCTTTGTCTGTCCAAGAAAATGTGATGATCTGTTCCACAATGGACCTGAAAGGTCTCGCTAGGCTGGCCTTTTACCTGCAACATCATATGTGTCTATCTACATCTCCCATCTCTGTGTTTTCATGCTGGCTGTCCCTAGACTTGAGATATAATTACTTGTCACACCTTCTCTATGGAATCCCTTACTTCCTTCAAGATGCAGCTCAAACACTACTTTCTACATGATCTTTTCTGATATCCCTAATACTTTTTGCTTCCCTTCCTTAATTGCCTTGAAATTTAATAGCTTTATTGTTATTTTATATTTATTTTGAAGACAAATATATATATGCATACATCCATATAAGTATATATGACTTTATATTACCATATATAACTACATATAACTAAACTATATACATAACTATATAAAGTACATATAACTATATATTACCATATCTAACTATATATGCATATACACACATATACATACATATATACATATAAAACTATGTACATATTTGAGAGATTCTCTCAGTGGTGTGGTGGACAGAATGTGTATGTGTGTTTGTGGCATGTAAATGGCACACAAATGTATATGTGCATAGACACAATACACATACACACATGTATGCATACATACACACATAAGTGGTAGCTAGGTGACTCAGTGGATAGAGTGCCAGGCCTAGAGTCAGGAAGACTCATCTTCCTGAGTTCAAATATGGCACTATATGACCCTAGGTAAGTCACTTAACTCTGCTTCACTTTCCTCATATGTAAAATGAGCTAGAGAAGGAAATGGTAAGCCACTTCAGTATCTTTGCTAAGGAAACCCCAAACAGGGTTACAAAGAATCAGGTACAACTGAAATGACTGAACAACAATAATAAATATGCACACACATGCATGTATTTACATGTGCATGTGTGTATGTAGATCTGGAAAAAGACTCCCTAGCATGTTGAGTGGATGCCCTGGATGGTATTTATGTGAATCCCTGGACAAAGGTTGCATAAGATGAAAAAATATGGACAGGTTGTGCTTTGCATTGTCATAGAGGGAGTATGTGCATAGGCAAACTTAGGGGTCCACTGAAGTCATTCATTGTTATAATTTAACAACTTTTCATTTTGACCTGATTTCATGGTGAAACAAATTTTACTATTTTTTGTTCATGTTATTTAGGACAAGTCATTTTATCTTTCATAACTTTAATTTCCTTCTTTGTAAAATGGGGATAGTCATACCTTCCTTTTCTATGTATTAAGTTTTTATGAGACCTATGCTCTAAAATGTGTAATTATTATTCTTAGTATTATCGTTATATTATTACTGGCACCTCACATTGTTTTTGTTGTCTGCTTACAGAGTCCAAAGATAGAAAAGACTGCATATACAAGACAAATTTCCCCTGGGGCACAGTACATAGTGCAGTGCCAGGGTTATAGAAAATAGTTGAATTAAGTTAACATTATATAAACATTTCCACAGGGAGCCAGAGAATGGGAAAGGGACTTGTGTATTTTGGACTGATTAGGTCTCTACTTGGCCATGAAAAAGAATATCTGGGGTGAGTCTCTATAGCAAGATTAGGGAAGAGATACGTTGAGGCTTGATGGTACAGTATAGCCGCTCTCCCTACAGTATAGCATCTAGGTTCTCTTTCTTTTGGGTCATCACTGTGGCATGTGGAGGGTGCTCAAGAGTGTCCTTATTGCTTAGGGGTCATGACTTGTGTTTTCTTGCAGCCAATACACAGCATGCATAATAATAGAAGGATGGTGGAGTTGTAGTTTATTCTAAAATGGAATTTGAGATTTTACTTTTACCAGATGGGCTCATAAAGAATGAAATGATGAGCATCCATGAGTTTTGAAAACTTTAGAATACTATATAACATTATCATCATCATCATCATCATTATAACATCTTCATCCTCATATATTTGATGTAATTCAGATAGAAACCACTTGGAGGAAAGGTGCTTCCTACTATTCTTCTCTTTCCCTTAATGTTCAATGAACTGTTGTGCAGTTGAATAAAAGCATTATGATGTAAGCTTTTCTTCCATAGGCTTTCTAAAAGCATCTTCTAGTCAACGAGAGCAGATAGAATGATAGGAGTGATAGGTATGCCATTCTATTCTCACTTGTTTGTGATTTGTTATAATAGCTGAGTGAATGTGGGCTATGATTCTATGTTAAATTATAGTTCCACTATAGTTTATTGATTGAATATTCAAAGACTATTTTGTGGCATATATTTGTAGTATGGGTATTTGTCATTAATCAGAGATGAGTTAATCAGGATAAAGCAGACTTTGTCCTGTTCTTACATGATTTTGATTCCCTCCACTATGTCTTTATATTTCAAGAGCTTTTGTTCCATGTAGCTTAGAGACCACGAGAATGGCAGATTGTGTCATCTGTTAAAGCAATTTCTCAATTAAAAATAATAATATTAATAATAGATTTTATAATTGGTTCCAGAAGAGAAGAAACTGATCTTATCTGTTCCCTATCATTTTTGTACCTGCACTCATATAGAGTAGAAAGATGACACATGTGGAGTTAGTTTGGGGTAGGCTGACCACCAGAGGTTTCGATTATTTTTTATATTTGCAAATGTCCCAGTTTGGGTACACATTTCACTTTTCTCTTCATTCTGGTGATACCTTTATGTGAGATATCTTGGCCGGTTAATGGTGGTAGGATTTTGTGTTTTTGACTCAAAAATGTGGGACCAAACACAAAAGCAACATTTCTACTATGTCAAAATGCTTACCTAGAGGTGTAAAGGGAAGAGTTGTTTTTTTGATGGCCTTTAAACTTGGTTGCACTTGGTCCCTTTGTTGTTTAACATCAGTTAAGGAGCTTGATCCTTGAAACCAACTACTTGAGGCAATTTGCAGCAAAATTGGTCTCCTTACTCCTGTTCTGTCTTTTAGCAATTCACCAAGAGACCCCCCCTGGAAAATCTGACCATAGACTCCCACTGCTAATAGGTAGTTTGACTTATGATAACTGAACTCTTTTGGACTTTCAGAAAGAAAATTTGAGGTTATAATTTATCCTGTGTCCTTTATCTAGGAAATTGTGATTGTGTTGACATGCCATATTTAGTTGACAAATTCCCCCACTGCTTTCTTTCATGTTTTCATTTAAAAAACGGTACAACAGGAATCATAATCTACCTATCTAGTACTAGTTCAACCAGCAGGCTTGCAAACTTTAAGTGTTTGAGTTTTATACTCTTCCCCATCCCCATGTTTAAACAACAAAATTAATCTGTGCCAAAGTTAATAGAAATCTTGATCATCTAACATTTCTTCTTTCAGTATGTGTGTGCGTGTGCGTCTCTCTCTTTATTTTTTTTTTTGTTTTTTAGAGGGGGTAAGGTTGGGCAATTGGGGTTAAGTGACTTGCCCAAGGTCACATGGCTGGTAAATGTTAAGTGTCTGAGGCTGTATTTGAACTCAGGTCCTCCTGACTCCAGGGCCGGTGCTCTTTTCACTGCACCACCTAGCCGCCCCTCAGGGTGTCTCTTAATGGTAACATTTGTCCATGAAGATGAGAGGTAGTTTTGTGCAGGAGTTTTGGGCATCATAAAGATGTGGTTTTAGTCTGCTCAATTTCTCAGCTGATTGTTTCCAAGAGAAAGACTCTGAAAAGAAGATGGTTTATAAGTGATTGAAAGACAGAATTCAACTGCCAGTTGCCTTTTCCTTCAGCTTTATGGTTTCCACATCTTTAGCTCCAGTTCACTGTGGGCATCTCCTTTGAGTTGTAGGCACCTCACAAGACCCTGAAATAACACTTTCTCGTCCAGGGAAGTAGGAGGGAGATTGCCAAGGAAGGAAGAGGAAGAGAGATATTTGGACTGGGAGAGAATTACTAATTATATGTCTCCTTCCTTTTCCACATCCAGCGGCAAACTGCTGTGTTCTCTTTTAACTGCCTACCCTGAAAGGGATAAAGCATGTCCCATTTAAAGATATCTCTGTAGAAAGACTGTTGTTTCAAAGACAGGAAAAAAGTAGTGGGAAAGGTAAATCAGGACATATATTTTTATGGATTAAAAAAACTGATGTTGGGTACTATAAATGTACAGGGAAGAAAAACCATAGGTTAATAAGGTATCAATAGAATAGGTGACAAGAAATACAAGTACAGTATGATAGGGCAGATTTTATTTAAATAATCCAAGTAAAAAATTCTACTGAATTTTTCTACACATTTAGTCATTTTAATAGGTTTAAATTTTGGGACTATAAGGTACCTGAGGGATCATATAGTCCAAGGATTTTTAACTATGTTTTATTGAGTGCCAACAGGTACTGGATTCATTTCAGGGAGTCTTTGAACTTAGATGGTAAAAAAAAATTATATTTTTTCATAAACCTCTAGTTGAAATTTAGCATTTTCTTCAAGTATGAATAGAAAATAATATTAGAAGAGGTGGCTAGCTGGCACAGTAAATAGAGCACTGGCCCTGGAGTCAGGAGGATCAGGCCTCAGACACTTAACACACACACACACACACACACACACACACACACACAAAACTAGCTGTGTGACCCTGGGCAAGTCACTTAACCCAATTGCCCTACCTTTACCCCTCCAGAAATAAAAAAAAAATAATATTAGGAGTGGTTCATAGACTTTAGTGCCAAAGGTGTCCAACACACACACACATACACACACAAATATTAAGAAGCCCTGATCTAGACCAACTTTCCATCTTACAGATGAAACCTAGAGATGCTAGGTTCCTTGCTTAGAGCTATACAATTATTTTGTGGAAGAAGTAGTACTAAGGAATAGATGTTTTGACTTCTAATTCCATATTTCCTCCCTACACCCTCACCCCAACTCATGCCAAGAGAATGTAAGGAGAACCTTGAGAACACAGTTTAGTTTTGATATTTGTCTTTGTATCCTGAGAGTCTAACACAATGTCTGATACAAATTAGTTGCTTGATAAAATCTTGATGATTAATTGATTAAATCCTCTTTTTTACATATCTAGCTATTTCTTATGGTATGGTAAGAGTTTGAGGGAAGCTAGCTCTTTCCTTTTCCCTTTCCACTAAGGTTGGGGAGACAGGTTGTCAGTGCATCCATGGAGTGTGACAGAAGAGGTTGTTTCATGCTAAGAAGATAAGAAAGAATAGATTTAACTGCCAGGTTCATGAACATGTACAAAGAGTAAAGTTGGAAAGCATGGACAGGTTGAAGAATGAGAGACCATGATGAACAGTGAGGAGTATCACCTGTGGAAAGCCAAACCTGAAATTAAATAAGGCGATTTGGAGTGGGGAGAGACTAAGCAATCAAAGGCGATTTGGAGTGGGGAGAGACTAAGCAATCATTTGCCCGGAATGCTGTGAATATTGCTTGAGACAAACCAAGCTGGTACTTTTATATGGAGGTAGAGTACAGAGAGCATGGAGGAAATAAGTAGGAGAAGAAAGAGATCTAAACATAGTTTAGATAGGCTTAGTAGTTCACTGAACACTTTCATCTCATGAAAATTATTAGTGTCTACTCTGGCGACAGAACCAGAAAATATTTATGCTTCACTATCTGAACTCTGATTCTGGCAGAAGTTTAGCTCCAAACTATTGTGTGAGAATTTTATTTTCCTTCACCCCAAATGGTTGGAACAGTTTATAACACCAACAATGTATTAGTGTATTGATCTTCCTCCTAAACTGACTTTTCATTGTTTGGGATATTTCCCAATCATTAGATTATGAAATGAAGACTCAGAGATATATTCATTTTCATTCTTCTCATTATTAGTGATCTAAAACATGTTTTCATAAAGTGGTTGGACTTTTGCAAATATTGATACCTTTGAAAACTGTTCAAACTACTTATGTGTTAGGATCACAATATCAAAAGTTTAGGGTTACAAGGGATTTTAGAGAACATTTAGGCCAACATGCTCATTTTATAGATGAGGGAACTGAGAGGTAAAATGACATGCTCATAGTCATATGGTTACAGTAAGTATTTTCTCACTTGATAGCTTTCTTATTATATCTGCATTGATTTTATTTCTGCAAGAGTTTCAAATTTTATGTTTTGAATTTGTCTATTTTGTAATTTTGGATAACTTTTATAATTTGTTAGAAATACACCAACGGGACCTTATCCAATTCTTTGCTTTTTAAAAAAGATGTAACCTTTTTTGTAGTTTATTTTTTAATTTACATCATTCATATCCACAAGATTTTGAGTTACAAACTTTCTCCTCATTTTGCCCTACCCACCACCCCAAAACAGAGATCCCAATGAATATCCCCTCGACCAGTCTGCTGTCTCCTATATCTTCCCCTATACACCCTCCAACTTTCTAGTAGGGCATGGTGGATCTCTATGCCCCAGTGCCTGTATATCTTATTTCCCAGTTACATGTAGAATAATAATAATAATATATTAAGCATTTGATTTTAAACCTTTGAATTCCAAATTCTTTCCCAACATCCCTCCTCACCCACCCTTACTGGGAAGATAAGCAATTCAATATAGGCTGTACATGTGTAGCTATGCAAAACAATTCCATAGTGAATGTATTGTGAAAGACTGATGATAATTCCCTGCATTCTATCCCACCCCCCACTTGTTCTATTCTCTACTTTGATCCTGTCCCTTTTCAAAAGGGGGTGCTTCCACATTCCCTCCCCCCCAGCCTTCCCTCCCTTCTATCATCCCCCCTCTCATCCCCTTCCCCCCTACTCTCCTGCAGGGTGAGATACCCTAGTTAGGGTGTATGTCATTCCTTCCCTAAGCCAAATTCATTGAGACTAAGTTTGACTCATTCCCTTTTGCCTTCCCGTTCTTCCCCTCCATTGTAACAGTTTTCCCTTGCCTCTTCTATATGAAATAATTTATTCCATTCTATCTCTCCCCATCTTCTCTCATTATATTCCTCTCTCACCTCTTAATTTCACCCTTTTAAACATCATCCCTTCCTATTCAACTTGTCCTGTACCCTCTGTCTATGTATACCTGTACAAATATATACACACACTCACATATGTATTCATATGCCCATATGCCCTTCTATTTAGACATAGATATATGTACACATGTACATGTATGTATACACACGTGTGTGTAGATATACACATTTCTATTCCCTTAAACTATTCTTACACTGAAAAAAGTTTCTTAAGTTTATATTTTTGTTTTTCCACATAGGAATGTAAGTAGTTCTACTTTGATAAGTTCCTTATGATTTCTTTTCCCTGTTTACCTTCTCATGCTTCTCTTGCTTCTTATATCTGAATGTCAAATTTTCTATATAACTCTGGTTTTCTCATCAAGAATGCTTGAAAGTGGGGCAGCCAGGTAGCACAGCGAGTAAGAGCACTGGCTCCAGTGTTGGGATGACCTGGGCATTGAATCCCGGGTTCAGTCACTTAGCACCCACCCAGAAACACCTGACTGTGTAACCTTGAGCAAGTTACTTAACCCCAATTGCTTAGGGGTGGCCAGGTGGCTCAGCTAGAAACAGCATCGGCTCCAGCATCGGGATGACCTGGGGATCAAATCTGGGCTCAGATACTCAGCACCACACCCAGAAATAACTGGCTGTGTAACCTTGAGCAAGTTACTTAACCCCAATTGCTTAATAAAAAAAAAGAATGCTTGAAGACCTATATTTCATTGAATGACCATATTTTCTCCTGAAACATGATACTCAGTTTTGCTTGGTAGGTGGTTTAATCCCAGCTCCTTTGAACTCAATAATATTATATTCCAAGCCTTTCTTTCCCTCAGTGTAGAAGCTGCCAGATCCTGTGTTATCTTGATTGTTTCCACAGTATTAAAATTGTTTCTTCCTGGCTGTTTGTAATATTTTCTCCTTGATCTGGGAACTCCAGAACCTGGCTATAATATTCCTAGGAGTTTTCTTTTTGGGATCTTTTTCAGGAGGTGATCAGTGGATTCTTTCAACCTCTTTTTCCCCCTCTGGTTCTAAAACATTAGGGAAATTTTCCTTGAGAATTTCTTGGAGGATGATTTCTAGGTTCTTTTTTTTTTGATCATGGCTTTCAAGTAGTCCAATAACTTTAAATTATCTCTCCTGGATCTATTTTCCAGGTCAGTGGTTTTTCCAATGAGATATTTCACATTGCCTTCTATTTTTTTCATTTATTTGGATCTGTTTATTAGTATCTTGATTTCTCATAAAATCACTAGCTTCCATTTGCTCCAGTCTAATTCTGAAGGAATGATTCTCTTCACTGAACTTTTGAGATTCTTTTCCCATCTGGAAAATTTGGCTTTTTTAAGGCAATCTTCTCCTCATTGGCTTTTTGTGCCTCTTTTGCCATTTGAGTTAGTCTATTTTTTTAAGGTTTTATTTTTTTCAGTCAGGTTTTTGATTCTCATTTTATAATTTTCTTGCATAATTCTCATTTATCTTCCCAATTTTTCCTTCACTTCTCTTATTTGGTTTTCAAAATCCCTCTTAAGCTCCTCTACGGCCTGTAAGCAGCTTATTCTTTCCTTGGAAGCTTCTGGTGCAGGAGTTCTGACTTCATTGTTTTTCTGCTATTCCATACCCCGATCCTTTTTGTTCCCCCAAAAAAGGGTCCAAAGTCGGATTATTGTGCTTGCCTTGCTTCCCTTGTTTGCTCATGTTTCCACTCAATTACTTGACTTTTGAGCTTTTTGCCACAGTAGGACTCTTCTATCAGAGGTGGGGTGCTTTGTCCCAAAATAGTTTGGATTTTCTCAGCTGCTGGAGCTATTAATTGGGTACCTTCTCTGAAGCCTCCACACACTCTGGCAAACTGGTCATGCACCCCAGGACCTCCACCCTAGACTTCAATCCAGATCCAAGCAGGTTAAAGCAAGAAGGATTACCCCTCAGACTGGTTGCTTGGTCCCCCTTTAACCTGCAGGCCAGGAACTCTGAAAGTAGCCACATGATGGCAGCTTCATGGCCACTGTGCCTCAGCTGCTTCTTGCCCCAGGGGCAAAGGCCGACCACACTCCCGAATTCCCAGGTCCCAAAGTCCACACTTTACTGATCTCTCACTTTTTCCTTAGTATTTATGGGTTGGTAATTCTGCAAACCACCATAGCTGCTGGTGATCTGCAGTCCCTCCAGCTGGTGGCTGGTTGTGGCCACCCTGAGGCTAAAACCTCTGGCTCACTTGGGGCTGGGCTTGGCTCCCAACATGCTGTGCTGGCTGCTTCCTGCAGGCCTTCCAGCCTGTCCTTAGTGGGAGGTTAGCTTCTCTGTGTCATTTTGTGGGTTCTGTAGCTCCAAAGTTTTTTCAGAGCCACCTTTTACATGAATTGGAGAAGGTGGAAGCTGATGTAACCTTTTATATTATGATCATGTGTCCATTTGCCATTTATTTATAGTGCAAGATTTATAGGATTAATAGTTTATGGTGTAAGATGCTGGCCTAATTTTAATTTTCTGCCAAAATGCTTTTCAGTTTTCTTCACTTCTTCTCCAATAAAGTCCTTCATCCAAGTCATTTTTATCCTTTGCCAGCATTGAGATATTCTTTTCCACTGATCTATTTTTCTATTAAAAAAAACAGAGCTGGTATTCTCATGATGTCAGGAGAAGAGGATGAAGGCACTCTGAGTATTAGTGAACCCTCTGTCTCAGTCTTGAAGAAGCATATGAACCAGAGTTACACAATATGCATCTAAATACAAATGTTGAAATCTATACTATTAAAGGGAACATTAATGCAATGAAATCATAATGTAATTTAAATATTTGAGGTACTATTTTTTGCTAAAGATTTGATAGAATTCATTTTTTTAAATCCATGTAATCCAGGGTCCCTGTCCCTGTTTCCTACTTTGGCACTTTGTGTTTTCCTTGTGTCTTTTTCCTGAGCATGGTTGTTTAAAATCTTTATTATTTTGTCAATTTGGGTTTTGATAAATTTTTTAGATACACATATTTTCTCAGTCTTATTTACATATGATTGAGCATAATAGTTTCTCATAATTCTCTTTATTTCCACTCTGCCATGAATTCACTTTGTTTTTTTGTGGGGGAAGGGAGAGGCTTTAATTTCCCTTTCTCTCTCTAAAAAATTAATTAATGATCCATTGGTTTTGTCAATATTTTTTAAAAGCACCTCAGTCTAGTTTATCAGTTCTATTTTCAGATTTTACACTTCGTCCTTAAATATCTGGGGTTTCTTATTTTGGATTTGTCTCAGGGTTGTTACCCTTTTTTATTTTCTAGTGCTTTAAATTGAATGATCATTTCCTTTATCCTCTATTTTTCTAGTTTATAATTATAAGTTTTCAGAGATGCAAATTTTCTTCTGAGGCCAGCCATAACTGTATCCCATCAGTTTTAGTATTTAAGAAAATGCTTTTTTAAGAATTCCCTGGGATGGCTAGGTGGCGCAGTGAATAGAGCACCAGCCCTGGAGTCAGGAGGACCTGAGTTCAAATCTGACCTCAGACACTTAACATAAAAACTAGCTGTGTGACCTTGGGCAAGTCACCTAACCCCAATTGCCCTCCAAAAAAAAAGACAAATAAAAAGAATTCCCTGAATATTTTCTTTAATGTGTAGAACAATTTTAATGATATAAATGAGTAACTTTGAGATATTTAATTATCTCAATCACAAATTTGCTTTAAAAAACTCTTGGCAAAAAGACTTTTAGGTAAATCAATACCCTTACATCAACATGAGGACCTTACAATGCCAGGATAAATATGCAGCAGTCTACTTTTCTCTTCCAGTTTTCTCAACATTTGGAAAAGAAAGAAATATTTTTCTGTTTTTTTCCTGTTTCCAAATGATTTTAAAATTTGGAATGAATTAATACAAAGGGAAAAAAGTATTCCTTCTATAATTACTAAATATAAAAACTCAATACTGTAATGTTAAGCAGGTTAGTAGTTTGATGATTCCTGAGTGCTTCCTCCTCCATTCCTTTATGTTTTACTTGCTAGCTATTAGGTGCATATGTATTAAATATTGATATCATTTTATTATCTATGGTACTTTGCATAAGTAATTTCCCTGCTTGTCTCTTTTATTTCATGTCTATATTTAATGTTACAGCCTTATCTGAAATCATGATTGCTACCCTTGCTTTTTTGAGTGCAGTTGAAGCATAACAGATTTTGTTCCAGTCTTTTATTTTAACTCTATATGAATCTTTGTCTTTTGGGTATTTATTTTTGCCTAGTTTATTTTAATAGCTTCCTAAGTCATCTTCCTGCCTCTCCTATGTTTCTTCTCTGATGAATCCTCTACATTGCTGCCTGAGTAATCTTCCTATACATCATCACAATGATCCTAGAGTCTACACATATGCACATGTTATATGTGCATGTAAACACAAACACTAACTAGTATTCCTATTATTGTCATGGGTACTAGAGTGGAAAGAGTGCTAATTTACGCTCAGGGGAAGAGGATTGAAATCTTTGTGCTTCCAGTTCCTATGATTGTCTAGACTGGACATTCACATGCAAAATTGTGATTACTCATATTAAAGATATTGTAAATCTCTGATGGTACCATGTAAGGTACACTGATGGTAACCATCTCCAATATTCCTGCCCCACCTAATATAATTCTATTCACCTGAATAGAGCACATTCTGGGTAAATGGTATTATTCTCAATTCTTGTTCTCATCTTCTCTTCTTGAACCTCTTTCCAGTTTCTACTCCTTTAGTCATGCCTGCAGTGGACTTCAATAATTGTTGTACACCTCCATTTATGTTAAAGATTCTCCCTTCTGTCAATGTCGTACTCAGTTGACACCTCAGCTATGAAACCTTTCCTGACACCCTTCAGATAAAGGCAATCTCTTCAAATTTCTCACACCTTGAATCCCTTTTACTCTTACCTCATTTAGATTTGTGTATTGCTTGTTGATTGTATATTTGTCCTTCCTTCTATCAGATTGTAACCTCCAAGATCAGGGACTTCAAATACAGCCTCAGATATCGACTAGCTACATGAACATGGGCAAATCACTTAACCTTTGTTTGTGGCAGTCTCCTCCTTTGCAAAATGGGGAAAGTAATGGCATCTCCCTCCTACAGTCATTGAGGCAGTCTGGTGGCACAGTAGATAGAGTGTTGGGTGAAATCAAGAAGACTCAAATTCCCAAGTTGAAATCCCACCTCAGACACTTACTAGTGTCTGACCCTTGGTAAGTTGTTGAGCTCTGTTTGCCTTAGTTTCCTCATCTACAAAATGAGTTGGAAAAGAAAATGGCAAACCACTTCAATAATTGTGCCAAGAAAACCCCAAATGGGGTTACAGAGAGTCAGACATGACTGAAAATGACTGAATACCCAAGGTTGTTAGAGGATAAAGTGAGATAATATTTTAAAAGTGTTTTAAAAATGTTAAAGTGTTATTTAAATCTTAGTTGTTATGTTATTATTATCATTATATCATATTTAGTTTGAATCCTCAGCACTTCATACAGTGGTGTCGAATATTGGATCTTTATAAGCATTTGCCAAATTAAACAGAAAATTTTAACAAAACTATCAACCATCAAGCAAGTTTTTTCAGCACTTATGATTTTAACAAATTTAGGCTATCAAGTAATATTGAAAATAAATAAAACAAAACAGGCAAATAAGCAAAATCAATGAGGATATGTGTTAGGGTCAGAAGAGATTTAACTCAGTTTCCTACCTTTGATACCTATATCCCCACATTATAAGAACTGACCTTCATCAAAATGACCCACTGTAGAGCCATACAGCAAGGTCCTGAAACATCAGACAGTATTCATTTTGATGTTCTCAAAGAATTTGTTACATATAACTATACTCTTTCAAAGGGATAGAACTTCATTTTCAGTCATTACAGCTGGTCCAGTGGATAGAGTACTGAACCTGGAGTTTGCAACCTGGAGTCTGGATAACATGAGTTCCTATTTTGTCACAGACATTTAGTAGCTGGATGACTTTGGGTATGTCACTTAACCTCTGTCTGGCTCAGTTTCCTTAATGGTAAAATATGGATACTGATAGCACCTACCTTGTCAGGTTATTGTGAGTCTCAAATGAGATATTTGTAAAAGTGCTTAGTACATTGCCAGGCATAGTAGGTGATATAGTAGGTCTTATGTAAATGCTTATCTCCTTCCCCCTTTCCCAATCTCAAAAATGTCAATGCCAGTCATATGACATACCATCTCTCCCTAAATTGTCATCCTTATTCTAATGTGCCCTGGACCCACTCCAATCTGGTTCATTCTGATTGCACATCGTTCTATCTTGTTTTAGAAAGCTTTTCACTTACTTTGTTGTAGTAATGTTGGTTTGATTGGCATACCATTGAATCTGTAAATTAATTTAAATAGTATGTCATTGCACTCAATGTAAAAAACATAGAGCAAAACCTTCTCTCACATGTTGGGTAGGTCCTTGGAGGGGAATCAATAAATCTGTCTGTGTGTGTATACACATACATGTGTGTGTTTGTGTGTGTATGTATGAATGTATGTATGTATATATGTATATACATATATATTTTATAAAAACTGCATAGATTTTCCCAGAAAAGATTTATCCAGATATTATTTTAATCACAAAATTTTGTATGCTTTGAATAAAATCATTATTAAACAATTTGCTATATCAGGGATTCACCTATATTTATTTCTCCCATGTATACAATAAGATTTGTGTCTCACTCCCATAAAAAGAAAAATACTTTATCTATTTCACTATTATGCTTATAACAAAATACATTAAGCCTTAACAGAAACCAAGCAAGCTAAAGTTACAGAGTAATACATGAAAATCAGTTTGCTATGAAGAAAAGAAGGGACAACAGTAGCAAGTTGAAAATAGTGCCTACAGATATTTTTAAAAAGAGGAGATTCAGTCCTCTCTCTTTAAAGGCATAAAGAAGAAATGAGACGAAATCAGCTGTCTATACAAATAACACTGGGCATCAGAAAATGTCTTGCTATTTTATGTCTGCAATACCTAGCTGTCTTTAGTTAGCTTGATTAGTATGATACAGCACAGTACTAATGAGGTCAAGGCTATTGATAAAACAAGATAATGTACATAAAATGCTTTGCAAATCTTAAAAAAGATATATATGTACACATACACATGATATATATGTGTGTGTGTAAACATATGTGCTAGCTAGTATTCCTATTATTGTCCTGGGTAGTACAGGGGGAAGAGTGTTAGATTTAGACTCAGGGGACATGGGTTGAAATCTTTGTGTCACCAGTTCCTATCATTGTGCTATTGGGTGAGTGATTTAATCTTTCTGGGCCTCAATTTCCAGGGCTGGACTTGATGATTTCTAAGGCCCCTTCCAGCTTTAAGTTTTTCTTTTAATTCTTACCTGTCTTACATTTATTCTCTTCCTCATGCACAGATAGCACCAATCTTATCACTTAAACTAAGCATGTATTTCAATTGTAACAAATGAACCCACATCAGGCAATGTCAATAGATTAGTGTAAACATATCACTAGTATTCAAAAGCAGATCAGAGATCCTTCCATGGATTGAAAATTGTTTCTCTGGATCCAGTGAACAATAAAAAAATAGTTAAATTCAAATTGCTTTCCTGTTTGCAAGGGTTAAATCATGTCTGCAGACCACAAGCACAGTGGGAATATGAATTAGGCAAAGAAAAAAGCCCTGGTTGTCTCTATACGTGTGTTTCATGACATTTAGTCTGTCAATTAATGCGTGGTTCATTAAGATAGCTTGGGTTCCTTTCTTAAACCAACTGGACTAAATATTTTGGTAAACCCAATTCAACCCTTTCATGCAGAACCAGTCTATGTATCAGAATAGGGGCTGTAGAGTGTCAAAAAAAGAATAAAACAGGTGAGGGGGAAAATGAAATCCAACTAGGGTGTCTCAATCTATTCACTAGGATCTATAACTCTGAAGCAAATTTTACTGGAACTCAAGACCATTTACAGAACCCCCAGTCAAAGAAAACCAGTCTCTGATTTCCTGTTGCTCAGAAATCAGGCAGAAACTATTATCAAATACCAGGACCTATCTTCACCTTCATAGATGAAGAAAGTTTAAGAATCAATCTCATCACTGGAGTTGTTATGTGAAGCTGGACAAATTAATGAGTCAAACAATTACTTTGAGTCCTCATTTATAAAATGACATTGCCTTGGTATCACAAAGACAATAGAGGGAGAAAAAGGAGATTATTCTAAGGAAAGCAGACAGTACAGAATCAAGGTTAAATAATCATCCTATTATATTCCTTCCTCTGATTTTGTAGCTTACATAATTTTAACACTAACAATTATCAAGGCACTCTCCAACTTTACACATAGGCTGGTAAGCTCATAGTCTTACCCAAAGCAGGAGCCAGAGTCAGTGTTTTTCCCTGGACTCTGACAACCTTGGAGTCTGAAATACTTACATTTTCCTCCCTGGCAGTCAGAGATTCACCAGCAATGTGCATGTGAGGTTTGATGATCGAATAAGGAATAAGCTCTTTTCCTCCTAAAAGTACAAAGTGTCTGACAATGTGCTATTTAACTCCCCCTAACTAACAATTGCACGGTCAAGTATAAGCTTCCATCAAAAAAAGGTGGGTAACAGAATGAGAAATTAAGTTATTTCATGCCATTAATGTAGGTTCGACTGAAGAATGGAGTTTGAGCCTCAGACCAGAGGGATAACAAATGAGCTCTGTCAAACCAGGAGGGGGAGTTCAGTAATCAACCAATTCTTGAAATCAACAAGCCCCATTTCCTGAGAGTTGGAACTTTTTTTTTTTAATTGAGGGAACTACTGACACAGAGCAGAGGAAAGTTTGAGTGTGCATGTCAAAGGAGTCCTGTCTTGAACAAGATAAAACAAAACTGATTATAACAATTTTGACTGTTAGCAGAATGAATTCAAATTACATAGTGGGAAAATTTCTTATTTCAAAGCATTTAGATGTAATGCCTTTCCCCCTAAGATATCCAAAGAATGAAAAGGTAAAAAGCATTCCCAGCAATGGTCCCTAAAAATGGTTTAAATCTAGAAATGCTACCCCATTTAATCTAAAGTGTCTCTTACTGCCTTTTGTCCCCATAAAACACAATTTAATGATGATGAATTTAATGCAGATGTCAAAGGGAAAAGACTATAACTACTTTCTGTCTGCTGTAGAGTATTTACAAATATGCTCCCCTAGACTTTTCTTTGGAGCTCAGAGTGTTCATCTCCTCTGTAGAAAATTCTATAACATAAGCCCAAAGTGTACTTTTTTAAATAGCATTTTATACGACATGCCTGTGGTAGAAAAATGTGGATAATAGCAATAAAAATTATATCTATCCTACATTTCCCTAATGCTTGGGAGCTAAGTCACTCGTAGAAAGCAACTTCATAGCCCATAACAGATGAAGATGAAAGACTAAAAAAAAAAATCCAGTTGTTTAACCACACCAAACAGAACATTCCTTTTCAGCCTCTTTTCTCACAAATCCCAGTTGACAGAACCTAGTAAATTCTCACCTTAAAGCCTTTAATTTCCTTCAGATTTCATTTTACTAAATTTCTTCACATCTCCACTACCTTGTATATAGGTGATAGGTTCATAGCTCTTGCTGATGGAGAGGCTTGTCATGGTAACTGTTTATATATTTTTTTTTTTTTTGAAGCAATACTATCTTCTTTTCAGCATTTCTTTAATGTTTTTTTCCCTTAGCTTATATTTAGGACTTAAGGGTTTCTCCTTAAGATAGTAGAAATTCAGTCTCTTACTTAAGATTCCAAGACTGATTGAATCAGTGATCCCATTTCTTTGGTCTTTCAAGTGCACATCACATTCAACTGGCTTAAAGCTTTGCAGTTTGAAGCTTCTTTGCCTAGCAGATACCCTTTTT
Organism: Petaurus breviceps papuanus; assembly: GCF_028583685.1. NCBI lineage: Eukaryota > Metazoa > Chordata > Mammalia > Diprotodontia > Petauridae > Petaurus > Petaurus breviceps. The sequence continues at coordinate 60,450,793 of NW_027186296.1, read as the reverse complement.
CCCTTTTAAGAAACGTAGGGTGAAGGAATGTCACAGAATCCCAGGAGAGTGCACTTTCATTATGCGGAAAAGCAATTTCCTGAGACATCGAAGATCTAAGCTCTTTTTAAAAAAATTTTTTTGCTAACATACTCTGGATATATTTTTAGCCAACTTTTTACAGTTTTATTAATGACCAGAAGTTTTCTCTTGAAAATGATTTCATAATGAAGTTTAAGGAGCATAGTGTTGACTCCATGCTTATGCCAATAAATCTAACAATCTAAGTGAAAAGGATGAATATTTACAAAAATATAAATTACCCAGATGAACAGAAGAGGAAGTAGAGTGCTTAAATAACCCTATCTCAGAAAAAAAAATTGAACAAGTCATAAATGAGTTTCCTAAGAAAAAATTCCCAGGGCCAGATGGATTCAGAAGTGATTTCTATTAAATGTTTAAAAAACAACTAATTCCAGTATAAATATTTGGAAAAATGGGCAAAAGAATGCTACCAAATTCCTTTTATGACACAAATGTGGTTTTGATACCTAAATCAGGGAGAGCAAAAACAGAGAAATAACACTATAGAACAATATCATTAATGAATATTGATAAAAATTTAAATAAATATTAGCAAGTAGATTACAGTAATAAATTCAAAAGATGATATACTATGGCCCAGTTGATTTACACCAGGAATGCATGGCTGATTCAAGACTAGGAAAACTATTGTCTATAACAAAAACAACCCAAATCATATGATTATCTAAATTGATGCAGAAAAAGCTTTTGATAAAATATAACACTGATCCTTTTAAAAATACTGAAAAGCATAAAAATAAGTGGAGCTTTCCTTAAAATGTGTGTGTGTGTATATATATATATATATATATATATATATAACCACCAGTAAGCATTATCTTTAATAGGAATAAGCTAGAAGCCTTTCCAATAAGATTAGGAGTAAATCAAGGATGCCCATTATCACCACTATTATTCAATATTGTATTAGAGGGGCGGCCAGTTGGTGCAGTGAGTAAGAGTGCCGGCCCTGGAGTCAGGAGACCCGGGATTGCTTCCGGCCTCAGATACTTAACACCCACAAAAAATAACTGGCCATGTAACCTTGAGCAAGTTACTTAACCCCAATTGCTTAAAAAAATATTGTATTAGAAATGACAGCTATAGCAATAAAGGAAGAAAAAGAAGTCAAAGAAATTAGACTAGGCAATAGGATAACAAAACTGTTGCTCTTTCCAGATGATATGATAATATGCCTAAGAAATCCTAGAGAATCAACTGAAAAATTGAAAAAAAATTAACAACTTCATTAAAGTTATAGTATACAAAATAAACCCACATAAATCAGTATTTCAGTATATGTCCTACAAAGTCAAGTGGCAAGAGAGAAAAAGAGAAATTCCATTTAAAATAACTGCAGACAATATAAAATACTGTGAGTCTACTTCTCCAAACAAACTCATGAACTATATGAGCACATTTACAAAGCTCTTTTCACACAAATAAAAACAGATCTAAATGATTGGAGAAATATTAATTGCTCATAGGTAAGTCAAGCCAATATGATAAAAATGACAATTCTACTTAAGTGAACTTACTTATCCAGTGCCATATCAGACAAACTACCCAAATATATTTTTATAGTGGTAGGAAAAATAACAAATTTATCTGGAAGAACAAGAATATCAAGGAAATCAATGGAAAAAAAATGTGAAGGAAGGTAGTCTAGCAGTAAATGATGTCAAAATGTATTACAAAGGCGTAATCATCAAAACAATATGCTGCTGGCTAAGAAATAGAGTGGTATATAAATAGAATAGATAAGGTCTACAATATTGTTCTTGTTCAGTCATTTCAGCTGTATCCAACTCTTTGTGACCCCACTTGGGGTTTTCGTGGCAAAGATACTGGAATGGTATAGCACCAATGCAATATTTACAGCTCCTATGATCACGATAAAGACTGTGACTATAAGTATCGCATGACTGTCGATAACAAAATATACCAAACTCACCAGATAGAGGACAGAAATGAAGCATTTATTTAGACACTAGAAAACTGAATCCCAAAACCAGTAAGTCAATTTCATCATAAGACCAAAGATATTAAGAAGACATAATAACACTGAGAGCCACAGCAGACTTCAGCCTTCCCACAAACCAATACAAGATCAATATTTACTCACAAACCTCTCTAGCTCCTTGCCTCAACAATCTCTTTCTCTCATTGTTCGGCTAACTCTGATCAGCTTCTTGTGAGCTCTGCTTCCCTTCAGCAAAACTCTTCCTACCATAGGCTTCATGTGACTACATTCAGCCTATCAGGGGGCAGAGTTTATCTTCACAGCAGAGAAGCTTCCTGTGGCTCTGCTCAACCCTTTAGCAAATCCCCTCAATCACAGGCTCTATGTGCATACATTCAGCCTATAAGGGGGCAGAGTTTGCTTTCAAAGCAGGCGAGGTCTTCAAACTACCCACCCCCCAGGTCTATTAAGGGGCAGGGAAGATCTTCAAATTCCCATGCTCATTACAAATGTTTGACATTTTATTCTCTAGCTCATTTTACAAATGAGGAAACTGAGGAAAACAGGATTAAATGACTTGCCCTAGGCCAGATTTGAATTCATATCTTCCCGAATCCAGGCACAGTGCTCAATTCATAGTACCCCCTAGCTGCCAGTCCATAATATGTAGTAATAAATAGCCATTGCAATCTAGTGTTTAATAAACCTAAAGGTCCAAGTTTTGGGAACAAGAACTCATTCTCTGAGAAAAATTGCTGAGAAAACTGGAAAGCAATTTGACAGGATCTACATATAGACTGACATCTCATGCCATACACCAAGATAAAGTCAAAATAGTGTATAATTTAGACATAAAGGAAGACATCATAAATGAATTAGAGGAACATGGAATATTTTGCCTTTCAGATCTATGAATAAGGGAAGAATTTATGACTAATCAAGAAATAGAGAGCATTACAGGATATAAAATGGATAATTTTGAATACAATAAATTTAAAAGATTTTGCACAAACAAAACTAACACAGTAAAAGTTAGAAGGAAAATAAGAACTTGTGAAAAAATTTTAAAGCAAATTTTTATGTTGAAGGCCTCAAGTTTTCAAATAAACAGAGAAATGAATCACATGTATAAGATTAAGAATAATTTGTCAATTGATAAATGATCAAAGGATGTGAACAGACAGTTTTTAGAAGAAGAAATCAAAACTATCTGTAGTCATATGAAAAAATGCTCCAAATGACTATTGATTAGAGAAATAAAAATTAAAACAAACTCTGAGGTACCATCTCACACCTATTGGATTGACTAATATAACAACAAAAAAAGAAAATTATAAATATTGGGGAGGATTGGGAAAATTGGGACTTTAATGCACTGTTGGTGGAGTTGTCAATGGATCCAACCATTCTGATTTTTTTGTTGTTATTTTTGTTTTGTTTTTTTGGAGGGGAAAGGGGTTAAGTGACTTGCCCAAGGTCATACAGCTAGTTTTTTGTGTTAAGTGTCTGAGGCCGGATTTGAACTCAGGTCCTCCTGACTCCAGGGTGGGTGTTCTATTCACTGCGCCACTTAGTCGCTCCTGATCCAACCATTCTGGAGAGCAATTTGGAACCATTCCCAAAGGACTATAAAACTGTGCATAACCTTTGACTCAGAAACACCAACAATAGGTCTGTATCTCAAAGAGATTTAAAAAAAAGGAAAGGGATCCATATGTACAAAAAATATTTATATTACCTCTTTCTGTGGTGGCAAAGTATCAGAAATTGAGGGCATGTCCATTAAATGGGGAATAGCTGAACAAATTGTGGTTTATAATTGTGATGAAATACATCTATGCCATAAGAAATGACAAGCAAGATGGTTTCAGAAAAAAAACCTGTGAAGATTTATACGAACTGATGCAAAGTGAAGTGAGCAGGAGAGACCATTGTGCACAGTAACAGCCGTATTGTATGATGATCAACTGTGAATGACTTAATTTTCTCAGCAACAAAATGATCCAAGACAATCCTGAAGGACATATAGTGAGCATCTACTTCCAGAGAAAGAATTGATTGAAGGATGTTTTTGCTTTCTTTGTTTGGTGTTTTCTTTCATAACATGACTAAAATGGAAATATGTTTTGTATAATTGTACATGTATAATCTGTATCAATTTGCTTGCCTTCTTAAGGAGGGATGAGGGAAAGGAGAGCAGGAAACAATTTGAACTAAAAATTTTTTTAAATGAATTTTAAAATCATTTTTACATGTAGTTGAGAAAAAATTAAATTTAAAACAGAAAAATATTAAAATTAAAAAGGATTCCATGGTTAGAAACTTGAAGCCTCTTTTCTGTGACTGTCATAAGAATGTAGCCTCAGTGGGGCCTTGCTTATCACAAAAATCCTGAAATTCTATAATTATTATTATTTGGAGATGAGGAAAGTGAGATTTAGCTAGGGTTAGAAATTTGCCCTATCACAGGGCTCTTTGTTGTTTGTTTATTTCAGTCATGTCTGTCTCTTTGTGACTCTATTTGGAATTTTCTTGGCAAAGGCACTGGAGTGGTTTGCCATTTCCTTCTTCAGCTCATTTTACAGATGAGGAAACTGAGGCAGATAGAGTTGAGTGACTTGCTCAGAGTCTTACAGCTAAAATGTCTGTGGTCACATTTGAACTTGGATCTTTCTGACTCTAGGCCCTGCACTCTATCCACTGCAGCCCCTAGCAGCCCCTATCACAGAACCAGTTAGTGTTAGACAGAATTCAAATCCTAATCTCTGAACTCTAGATCCAATACTTTTTACATTATATTACATTGATAAAACTATGTTAGAAACTTAGCCGTTAATGAGCAAGGATGATTCTAAGGATTCTTCTTGTCCGTATAATTAATTATATCTATATCTATATGTAGATAGATAGATATCTTCATGTGTACACATATACATACATATATACATATGCTCATATATGTCAGCATGAAGTATAAATGGAGAGCTAGTTTTGGAGGCAGTATTAGTTCATACATTCCAAATAGCAAAACTTATCCTCAGAATTTGCAAAACACTAGAAAAGAATTTTGTTGTTATTCCATATAGTGATCCTATGTGGTAGGTGTCTTGATATTCCACATAATAAAACTGGGTCACAGACAGATTGTGGGACTTGCGTTAGGCTCTTCAGCATGCCAGCGACCTCATTCTAAAAGATTATTTTCTAAAAATTTTCCTGAAGAGCAAATTTAACCTTTGACCTAACTATACCACTGCTAGGCTGTTACTCAAAAAAGATTAAAGAAAGTGGGAAAGGTTCTTTATGTACAAAAATATTTAGAGCAGCTCTTTTTGTGGTGGAAAAAAAAACTTCCTGAAAACTAAGAGAAATCCATCAATTGAGAAATGGCCAAATAAAATTTCAGTATATGAGTGTGATAAAGTACTATTGTGCTGTAAAAATGAGGAAATAGATGTTTTTTAAGAGACTTGAAAGACATATGAATGGATGCAGAGTAAAGTGAGCAGAAACAGAACAATTTATATTATAACATCAATATTAAAATAACAAATATTTTTGAAGCCTTATAAACTAATGGAGAATGAAATGAGCATAACCAGAAGAAAATTTATATGACACCAATCCTTTAAAAATGACTTTGAAAGCTGTAAGAACTATGATTAATATAATGACCATACCGGATTTGAAAGGTCTAATGATGAAAAATACCATCTATTACAGAGAGGTGAGCATTTGGGATGCAGAATGATATCTACCTATATGTATATTTACATATCCATATTTACATACATTTGTATATATATTTGCATAAAGTTATTGGGTGATTTGTTTTGCTTCATTATGCATGTTTGTTGCAAGAATTTTTTTTTATTTTTTCAGTTGAATGGGTGGAGATAAAATCAATTTCTATTTATTTAAAAAATAGAGTTCTGGGGGTACTCTAGACATGAAATATTGCATGTACTTCCAAATAAAATTATTGCATTATTAGTTTTACCTAACTGCTTTACTTTGTTACAAGAGAGTTCTTTCAGAGGGAGAGTAATCTGTAAATATTTTTCATATAAAAACCCAAGCATTACTAAAACTTAAAGTGTAAAAAAAGTTTTTGTCTATTGAGTAGGATATATAGTTCAGTGCTGAACACAGTGCCTCGCACATATAGGTACTTACCAAATGCTTGTTTACTGTTTGTTGACAGACCACATAACTTTTCAGTGTGATATGGTAGATAAGAGTGCTGAACTTGAAATCAAGCATCATGGGTCTCAATTGTGCCTGGGCAAGTAACATCAAGTCTCAGTTTTCTAATGGTGATTACATTAGTACCAGGGGTGGGAAACCTGAGGCTTCAAGGTCACAGGTAGCCTTCTAGGCCCTCAAGTGTCACCCTTTGACTGAATCCAAACTTCACAGAACAAATCTCTCCTTAATAAAAGGATTTGTTCTGTGAAGTTTGGATACAGTTAAAGGGAAGCTTTTGAGGATCTAGAGGGTCACCTGCAGCCTCAAGGCCACAGTTTCTCCATCCCTGTTAGACTACATGTCTCACAAAATGCTGATGTGATGTTTTGTGAATTTTAAGATAATATATGTACATATAATGCAAATATGAATTTTTATTTAGCCCTACAAAGTTTAGTCCAACTTTGTTGAAGACCGAAATTGGGTTATATTTCTTAAAACAAGCCAAACAAAGCTTTTTGTACAGGAAAACTCCTTGGAAATCCTTCTGATGCTGTAAAAAATAAGTATAGTCTAGTTATGGGATCTTAGCACTAGAAGCGACCCTAGAAATCATGAGGCTACTCCCTGGTAGGATCATAGCGTTTAGAAGTCAAAGGGCTTCTTTGCTAATGAATTCTTAGAATAAAAGATGCAACTGCTAATGTTAAGCCTGAAATAAAATGTTGATAGGGTTTCTTAACCTGTGTGTGTGTGTGTGTGTGTATCATAGTAACCTTTAGGAGTCCTTTAAAGTCTATGGACTCCTCAGAATTAGTTGTGTTGTTGTTGTTTTTTAAACATTATTGATTGAAGGAAATTCCATTAGAAGATAGTGAGAGGGGCGGCTAGGTGGCGCAGTGAGTAAAGCACAGACCCCAGAGTCAGGAGGACCTGAGTTCGGTTCCGGCCTCAGACACTTAACACCCACACAAAAAAACTAGCCATGTCACCTTGGGCAAGTTACTTAACCCCAATGCACTCCAAAAAGGCAAAAAAAACAAACAAAAAAACCCAACAAACCCCAAAACAAACAACAACAACAACAAAAAGAAGATAGTGAGAAAAAAAAAAAGATGTAATATTTCCCCATTTTAATTCTTGGATCTCCTGAAACCTCTTAGGGTCCATGGATCCCAGGTTAAAAACCCACTTTAACTTATAGTAGATTTTCAGTTTAGCAATACATTCTTTACCTTCAGACTAAACAAATTGTACAATCCCTTTTAGATAGGGAAATCCCTATTAGATAACCTCTGAAGTCCCCTCCAACTCTACACACTATGATCCTTGGATCACCTCTCCACAGCGCTGGAGTATCTGCATTTTGGCAATGAGCTGAAGTGATCTCTCCCTAGTTCTTTACTGGTTTCTGAACCACTTGCAAATGACAAAGTGTTTTGGAGAGCTGTGTTTCTTTGTCATTCTATGGATTCTGTCAATATCTTCTGTTCTGAAGCATAGGGTTTGGTTCTGTGATTTTTAGATTTTGGCCTAAGACAACCCATAATCCTTTCTAATCTGGTCCTTAAAAGTGACCCATCTCTGGACTTTGAGATTCTAAAGTATTGGCACAGTTTTTCAGGAGCATTTCAGGAGCTGTGGTTTCAGTCATGTCCAACTCTTTGTGACCACATTTGGAGTTTTCTTGGCAGAGATACTGGAATGGATACTTACTGTTTACTTCTCCAGTACATTTTATATACGAGGAAACTGAGGTAAACAGGGTTAAGTGACTTGCCTGTGGTCACACAGCTAGTTAAGTAGCTGCAGCTGAATTTGAACTCAGGATTTCTGACACCAGGCTCACCACTCAAAGTAATGTGTCATGTAGCTGCCCCAGGAACATTTCTGGATTAGGGTAAACCACATAATAACTCTGAAACATGAATCACCCTATGAGAATCTTGTTCATTTCTGGACATAAATTCCCCATTGAGCACCAATGAAACAACTGGGTTGTCCATCTGTCATTTTTCTACCTAACTCTATTACTACCCCCACTTCTTTTAAAAAATCATTCAATTCCCATATACCTTTGACAGCAATAGCTGGTGTACAAACTACTACTGGTGATATGCTCCCATTTACTTGAGACCAACAGATGTTTCTGCATTGTTTTTTGGAGGTCAGCTGTCTCTGAAGAGTGTAGTTCTAAGATTCACAGCCATGAATCCATGGAAGAACATAGATATTAAACAAATAAGGGTTTCTGTATCAGGAAGCAGATTGGAATCATTAAAACTACAATGAAACTCCCCAGATGTAATCCAGCCCCATTCTTTTTTCTTCTGAGAGATAGGATTCATTTATTTTTGTGGTGGTTTTTACAAAGTATTATTTATTTATAATATCCATATAAAATTTTTTGAGTTCTTACTTCTCTCACTCCCATGCCCACCCTGCCCACTGTGAAGGCAAGAAATGTGATATTAATTATACATATAAAATCATGCAAAACATGTTTCCATAACAGACATGTTACAAAAAGAAAAGGCAAGAAAAATAATGTTAAAAAAATTTGCTTCAATCTGCATTCCAACTTCATCAGTTCATTTTCTGGAAGTGGATATCTTTCATCATAAGTTCTTTGGAATTGTCTTGGATCATTTTTTTTGCTCAGAATTCACAGTTGATCATCATATGATATTATTGTTACTGTACACGGTGTTCTTCTGGTACTGCTCTCTTCACTTCATAGCATTTCTTTAAGTCTTGCTAGGTTTTTCTGAATCCATCCTGCTTGTCACTTCTTATAGCACAATTGTGTTTCATCACAGCCAAAACCTATCTAGTTAACTCAGGGTTTAGTGGCTAGATTTCTTTCTCTAAGACTAAGTCTTCAACCCAATTCACTCTGGATCTCATGCATTGGAAAACAATAGGTCTCTACTCAAGTACCATTTAATGGTCATTTTTTGGGTTCTTCTGACTCAGAGTGATGTAAATAGTAACTGTTTCTCTTTTGACTAGCAATCCTGAAGGTCTTCCCCTCCCAGTTTGATTTTTTTTTTAATAAAGGGGCCATCCCTTGACTCACTTCTTAAAGAAATATCCCAAAGACATAAAAGAAGGAAGAAACATACCCCCATGTGCAAAAATGTTTTTAGAATCTCTCTTTTTGTAGTGACAAAGAATTGCAACCTGAAGGGGATATCTATCAAATGGAAAATTGTATGGATATAATAGAGCACTAATATCCTATAAGAATTGATGAAAAGAAAGACCTAAATGAATTGACACAGAATGAAGTGAGCAGAACCCAGGAATAATTTACATAATAACAACACTATAAAGAGAAATATCTTTCAAAGACTTAAAACAATGATCAGTATGGAGACCAAGCACCATTTGGGAGTACCAATGATAGAGCATTTTACCCAGCTCTTGACATTCTGCATTGAAGGTGCAGAATGAGACATGTATTTTTTTTTAAGCAATCGGGGTTAAGTAACTTGCTCAAGGTTACACGGCCAGTTATTTCTGGGTGTGGTGCTGAGTATCTGAGCCCAGATTTGATCCAGGTCATCCCTACACTGGAGCCAGTGCTCTTACTCGGTGAGCCACGTGGCTGCCCCTAAGCAATTGGGGTTAAGTAACTTGCTCAAGGTTACATGGCCAGGTGTTTCTGGGTGGGTGCTAAGTGTCTGAGCCCCGATTCGATCCCCAGGTTATCCCGACACTGGAGCTGGTGCTTTTACTCCCTGTGCTACCTCGCTGCCCCAAGATATGTATTTTTGTTTGTGGCCAGTGTGGGAATTTTTTGCCTTGACTATGCATATTCAGTAAGAGGATTTTGTTTTTCTTGTCTTACCTTAAAAGGGGAGGAAGAGAAAATAAGTATTAGATGAAATTTTTTTAATTAAAAAAAGCCCTCAAAATAAACTCTAGAGAGAGAAAAATGCTGTTTATGTGATTTAATTCTCACCAAAGACACATCCTCCAGTTTACCTGGTTTCAGTTCTGGTCTGTAAGCACCATGTTCTCTTCTCTCCTCTCACTGTCTAGTAGGCTTGTTCACCTACCTGAGTCTAACGCCTGATTCTCTGCCCCTCCTATCTACTGTCCCCAAAACAGGCTGAATGACCTTCTTTAAGATCCCTCCCCAGAACTCCAAAACCAGCCAAATTCTTCTAAATTCCTTTGAAAAGTGCCTAGCTTGAGAATTCACTTTCATTACATGAAAATCCTCCAAAATGTTTGTGACTTTGGGTCTTGGCAACCTCAGGGTCACACTATTAATTACCTTAGGTGCTAAGGATTCAAAGATAAAACAAAACAAATATAGTCTCTGCCCTTAAGGAATGTGAATTATACTAGAGGAATAGAAGTTCATATTTAATTATTGAGTCAGAAGCAAGTACTAAAAACTAGTGGCAGGGTTATCATGAAAGATTTCCTACTAGAGGGAGTCCATGACTTGAAACTTGGATGACATTAGGAACTCTAATGAGGCAGAGGTAAGTGAGGGGTGAGGAGGTCAGGATTCCTAGAATAGAGGACAGACTGTGCACTTAAAAGCACTATCATAGTTCCCAAATAATTTCTAGCTTGCTCTCTTCCTCCTATTCAATTCTGGGCCCTCTTAATTGTCAGAAATAATTAAGAAAAATGTTAGTGCATTTTGAATTGAAGAAATAAATCAGCATAATGGAAAGAATCTGTGCCAAAGTTATTTCCATGCTATAGCTTTTTCATTTGAAAGAGAACTTGTGTTTCTTAACACTAAACAAAAAATGATGATATCTCCCCAGGACTTCTTGAGAGATAACATCTAATTCCATAGAATCTAGAGGTAGAATGGATCTTAGAGATTTGCTTTATTCTATCCCCTCTCCACTTTCAAAATTCTACATAGTTTTGTCAGTTCTAAATAAGATTACATTTATTATTTTTCTTATTGCAGGATTGATGTGTTTTGAATGAAATAACCTAACACTGAATCTGGCTAGTACTGTTACTTAAACAAGAGTGGTAGATGTGTGGATATCAGTGTTTATGGGGAGAATTCAGGGATTTCAACATCCATCTAATCCAGTCAATAGACCCCAAACAACACCTACATTGTGTCTAATTAGTGATCATCTCACCTGTGTTTAAAAATTTCAATGAGTAGTGGGTGCCCACTGCTTTCCATGGTAGCCCATTCTCTTTTCAGATAGTCCTAATTGGGAAGTGCCTGATATTAAGTGTAAATTGGCCTCTGCAATTTCTACCCTTATATCCAGGGTCTCCCCTCTGACTCCAAATAGAATAAATCTGTTCTTCTTTTTTACATGATAACCTTTCAAATACTTGAAGACAAGTATTGCCTGTTCCTATCCCACCATATCCTTGGTCTTTTCTTCTCAGGGCTAGCTGAATATTTCTTGTTCCTTCGATTGATATTATTTGACTTGTAGAGCCAATATCCATTATTTTGGTTGCCCTCCCTTGTGCATTTGCCAGCTTATCAAGGCCCTTTTGTGGCACTCAGACCTGAACAAAATAATCCAGATATTAAGTGAGGCAGAGTATGGTGGAACTATCATATCCTTATTCTTAGAAGCTGTGCCTGTTGGAGCAATACAAAAGTAAATTAGCTTTTTTTTGTCTTTTGCCTCATGTTGATGACTCACATTGAGTTTTCCAACTAATAAAATGCCAGATCATGTCTTCCCCATCTTGTATCTGTGAAGTTGATTTTTGGAACCAGGGGAAGACTTTCTATTTATTCTTATTAAGTTCTATCTTATTCAGCCCACTGTCTGCCTGTCAAAAACTTTTTGTGTCCTGGTAGTCATTTAGTGAATAAGCTGTCCCTTCTAGCCTTTGTGTCATGCTCACATTTAATGAGCATATCACCAATATCTTTATCCAAATCATTTATGGAAATTTTAAATACTAAAGAAATAAACATAAATCCCCAGGGTATTACATTAGAGAGTTCCTGCCAAATTGACATCTGCAATTATTAATAACATCTTCAGCCATTCAACCAGTTCTAAAGCCAGGTAATTATACTAGCCTATGTATTTCTTTTCTTTCCATAGGAAGATCATGAGATACTCCATTAAACACTTTGTTAAAAATATAGATGAAATATATCAACAAAAGAATGTCTTCAATCTACCACTTTAGTTACCCTGGCAAATAAGGGAAATACACTATTCTAGTATAACAGTTATTCTCTGGGTCCCACTACCTGAAGGACAGGTATGTCACATTTCACCCTATCTCTCCGGGTTCTTGGGTACCCTTAAGTTGTTGGGTGCATCTAGTCTCTGCCATTGGCTCAAGCCCTCACTTATTGAATTCCCTTAATTCCCCTTTATCCCATTTCCATGTAACCACATATCTTTTACCCAGAAAAATTTACTTCAAAGGTATAACAAGAACAAACATGCAAGTATCCTCTCCTACAGTGAGAGAAGGGGTACATATTTTCTCCTACCCCTCCTCTATCTCTGGGAAAGGGTGAAGAATTAGATTTACAGCTTAATTTAGTTCCCTGATAAAATTAATCCAACAAGTTCCAAGTCTGAATCCCTCCTGGGCTCAAGTCACATCTCCATGGCTTCTTAGGGCTTTCCTGCTAGGCTCGTAGCAATGCCTGGTTTAGAATCTTGCCTCCAAGTTCACCACAGCTTAAAGTCCTGAGTTTGGGAATTCCTTTGCCCATGCCTACAACTGAAAAAGAACAGACTAAAATCCTTAACCTGATTCTTGGGGCTACAAGGAACTAAAAAGGAAGGGGGAAGGTAGATCTTCTCTCTACATGGAGCTTATATAGTGAAACAAACCTTCACTCTCTGGACACTGCTAGGAGAGTGAGACTGTCCCAGTCTGATCATTTTAAAGAAGCATATTCTATTGTGTCAGTCAATGGAAAGAGGTTGAACCTATCCATGTGGTAGGGAGAAGGCAGTATGTCTTCTTTCAGAAGCAGGTTCCTTCAATCTCCCACATAGGTGCTTCTATCTCAGGAGAGGTGGGCATGTGCAAAGTCTGCTTACAGTAGCAGAATCTATTCTTAATGAGCTACACTGGCTCTTTCCTTTTCTAGATATTTACTGACCATTTCTTTTCTTTATTTTATTTTATTGCTTTTTGGAGGGGGGAAGGTAGGGCAATTGGGGTTAAGTGACTTGCCCAAGATCACATGGCTAGTTTTTTGTGTTAAGTGTCTGAGGCCAGATTTGAACTCAGGTCCTCCTGACTCCAGGGCTGGCGCTCTATTCACTGTGCCACCTAGCCTCCCCCCACTGACCATTTCTTTGATAATCCATTCTATGAAATTCACCAGCAATAAAAATAAAGCTCAATGTTTTTTGTTCAACTCTTTTCTGTTTTCTTTCCTTTTTTGAAAATCAAGACATTTGCTCTTACTGTGGTAATTCTCCCATTCTCTAGGAAGCACTAGAGACTTTATTTAGAGCGGCTGTGACATTAAACTAAGATTTCCTCCCTTTTACCCAAATAACTACTACGGAGAGCAAAAGGACAACAGGAGAAGTAGTATTGGATTTGAGTCAGAAGATATGGGTTCAAATCCCAGTTTTGACATGTACTACCTGTGTGATCTCAGCCAAGTCATTGTGCCCCATAGTGTCAGACTCAAATAGGACCACTAAATTGGACATAAGAATTTCTATGAACCACATATTGATTCAGAAAACCACACACTCACATATCAACACATTTAAATCAGATCGGGACTATATTTTATTCTGGCTTGGGCCACACTCAGAAGTGTTCTGGGCTGTATGCACTCACCTCACTGCAAGTGTGGAACCTCTGACTTAGCCCCTCTGTGTCTCGGTTTCCTCATCTGTGAAAGGAGGACTAGATGATTTCTGTGGTCCATTTGAACTCTAATTCTATGATCTTATTATATCCTTTTCCAATTCTGTGTGCCACCCAGGTCCCTTTCCTATCTAGCACATCATTTTCCATTATAAATGCATTTACTTAAGCACATTTCATTGTAACTGAAACCACTCTGTTCTGTAATCTATTACTAATGAAATGCTCAACTCCTAAAGTAAATATATTTGAAACAGTTGATGAATCTGAACAGCTCTGGACTGTACATACATGATTTTGTTTGGAGGGTATTGAAAATTGCTAGCCATATTGATACCTGAGTTTCTCCTCTATTAACTAAGGAACATGTTGACCAAACAAATCATTAAAATAAAGCAATTCTCTGACTCAGCTTTAATTAAAAAAACAACATTGGTCAGGTTGCAATGATAAGCTTATTGCAACAGAACTATAGCTTTTCTATCTACAGAATCATCAAAAAATTCCAAAGCAATGCCATTATTTAATCCACAGTGAATCTAAACAATGCTCTTAGTTCTGTTCAGAACATAATGAAATATGGTCTTTGAAATGGAATACTGATGATCCAGAGCAATACTTTCATTTTTATGAGTAGTTGACAATGTCTGAGAAGAGAGGAGACAAGGATTATTTTAAAAACTCTTGGCATAAAAAACTCAAACAACAATAACCACCACCACCACCACCTCTGACTTTACAACTTACTATCCTAGTAACCTTGGACAACTAAATGAACCTCTTTGAGTCTCATTTATAAAAAAGGGATAATACTTGTATTATCTACCTCAAAAAGCTATATTAAAGATCAAATGTCCCAAGGTGATTAGAGAAAAAGGAAAAGAATTTATATGTTCTAAAATATTTATAGCAACTCTCTTTGTGGTGGCCAAAAATGAAAATAGAGGGAATGCCTTTAAATATGGGGATGGCTAAACAAGTTGTGGTATATGATTGTGATGGAATGCTACTGTGCTCTAAGAAATGATAAACTGATTGATTTTAGAAAAACATGAAAAGACTTGCATGAAATAATGAAGAGTGAAATGAGCAGAAGCAAGAGAACATTATATTCAGTAAACAGTATAATATTGTTTGAAGAATAACTATGAAACAAGTTATTCCATGTATTATAAATAATCATGTCAACTACAAAGGACCTCTGAAGGAAAATGCTATTCACCTTCAGAGAAAGAGCTGATAAATAGATATATGTTTACTATGATTATGTATGTCTCCATCCATCCATCCATCCACCCATCTATCCATCATCTATCCATCTATCTATCTATCTATCTATCTATCTATCTATCTATCTATC
>NW_027186296.1:60433218-60434631 GCF_028583685.1 Petaurus breviceps papuanus | reverse complement strand
AGAGAGAGAGAGAGAGAGAGAGAGAGAGAGAGAGAGAGAGAGAGAAATCATTGGTTTGGGGCAATTAGAATTTGACCTCCTTATGTTTTGGGATCCATTTCTTCTAGATGTCAAGGGAATGGAAGTTGTCTGTCTAATCCTATATTCACAAGGATCTTATAATACTTTTAAATAGGGGTATGTGGTGTGTGTGTGTGAACAGCTTCTCTGCATGTATATAAGCAACCATTTTTTCAACTTAAGACCTTAGAGAGTTGCCTAGGATACTGAAATTAAAATCACATGGCCAAATATGCATTAAGGATGGAACTTAAAGTCTGCTCTTCCTAACTGTAAAATCAGCTGTGTCTATATTCACTATGTCAGACTGCTTTTTTTTCATAATGTTAAGGAACATTGCACATACAAAGAGGTTCAGAATTCCAGGAAGAAAATTTTTTTTTAAACAAAGGTGTTGCTGACCTTAGACCATAACTCTGTGTTTGTAGATGCATTAATTCTTCTAAGTCATTCTGGGTCAGGTTGTAAATTAACACCCCTGATATAGGGCCTCAAAGTCCCAAATATCAGAATGTCTTCATAAAAGAAAGACAGTTAGGGGCGGCCAGGTGGCTCAGCGAGTAAGAGCACCAGCTTCAGTGTTGGGATGACCTGGGGATCAAATCCGGGCTCAGATACTTGGCATCACACCCAGAAATAACTGGCCATGTGACCTTGAGTAAGTTATTTAACCCCAATTGCTTAAAAAAAAAAAAGACAGTGTTCCTTTCTCTTCAGTAGACTGGACCCATTAAAACATAAAATACTGTTAAATACTTATTTAGAAGTGTGGTTCCTATCAATGATCTAGTATTCTTTAATAAGAGTTTATCTTGCATTCACGTATTCCTTCAAAGTCTCATAGTAATCTAGTTCATTAATTCAATGAATATTTAATATAATTTGGTCTTTATTACTGGATTATTCCTGTTCAACTGGTCTACCCACTTCTGATCTCTCCCCTCTTTATCTTCATCATTTCCAGAACAATAACTTTTATGAAACATAGCCCTAATCATAGGACTCTCCTAATCAAAAATCTTTGCTGGCATACCTAGTTTAGCAAATAGTCTAATTTACATAAGATTCACCCTTATCTATCCTCAATTCATCTTTTGATTCCAGGATGCATTCAAGAACACAGACTTTAATACAAATTCCCTAACTTTAAGAGTCAAGGGCTCTTTCCATTAAGCCATAGCTAAGATTGGTTTGGAATTCTGGATGCACATATTGCTGCCATTTGTGACCACTTGTAATACATGTGTTACCATTTTCTTCATCAATACAAAAAGTATCTTTTCTGATGCTATAGCCAAAATTGGATGTTCCTAGGTGGATCATAATTATTTGTTTTTGAGAAAGAAGAAGAAG
>NW_027186296.1:60431097-60433208 GCF_028583685.1 Petaurus breviceps papuanus | reverse complement strand
AAGAAGAAGAAGAAGAAGAAGAAGAAGAAGAAGAAGAAGAAGAAGAATGTAAAGTCAAACCTGAGCAGCTTTCGAGGGGACTGCTGTTGTGGATATCTTTCAAGTTCTGATCACATAGTATAGTGAACTTTCTATTTATAGTAAACTAAAGCAAAACATTCACAGAAACCAAAGTGCAGCACTCACAATGTTATAACATAATACTTTATCACTAACATGGCCACATAATTTTCACCAAAGTGGACACATAGTTTTAAACAAAAGATAGCATTCCATTATTCCATAACTCAATCATACTTAAGGGACACAAAGTACAAAGATCAAAGTTCTTTATCCATAAGTCACATTGTCTTAATCTCTCAGTAAAAAAGTCTTCTTTCTTCTTGATTAGAGATTAGTTTCCAATCATTCTTAACTCAATCATCCCTAAGAGGTACAAGGTACAGAGTACAAAGATCTCCTACCTATAGGCCACAGTAAATCATGATCTTCACAGTCAGACCCAAGGAGAGGTCTTTTCATCTTGGCTTGAGGCTGGTTGCCAAATTCCATGGTTCCTCTTTCATGGTCCCAGCTTTTGCCTGAATTTACCCAGCTGTCACTTGGATTCACAGGTAGGCAGCTCTTAACTTCTCGTCCAGTTCCTCATCTAGTTCCTGTTCCATGTTGAAGCTCATAGTGTCCAGTCCACCTCAAGTCCTTCACAGCTTCTGTTTATGGGAAGACAAGGCTTAACAGAGCCAAAACAACATTCATACACATTGATGACACCATCATCAAATCACTATCTGCCTGTGAAATCAATAGACCCACAAACAAGGCTTGAAAAATCAACACAAATCATCAGCATATAAATCAACACAGACCCACAAACAAGATCCAAGAGGTCAACAAAAATCATCAGTAAAGTCCCAGGACCTCCAAAACCCTCCTCCAGGACTTCTGTAAACAGACAACAAGAAAATTCTCTTTTAGGGCTTCCAGTAAGGTCCCAGGGCTTTTGTACAAAGTATTACAAACACAAATCAACACAGACAGAAGAGACAAACAGAGTGCTGGGATACCACAAGTTTTTTCCTGCTTAACTCTGCCTCCACAAGTGTTCCCTTCTCAGTTCTGCTCTCTCCGAGCTTGTGCTCAGCTTTTTATCTGGTCTTTAGTTCCTCCCTGTTCCACCTACCTCTTACTTTCTTCTGTTCCTGTCTTTGGCAAATCCCTCCCACTGTGGATTTCACAACTTCTGTTTCTTAACAAAAAGATGATATAATCACTGGCAAGTCTCAACTGAAACAAGGTGCTAAGTAGTTGTTTGCCATTACAAAGAGAGGAGAGAGAGAGAGAGAGAGAGACAGAGAGAGAGAGAGAGAGAGAGAGAGAGAGAGAGAGAGAGAGAGAGAGAGACAGAGAGAGAGAGAGAGAGAGACAGAGAGACAGAGAGAAAGAGAGAGAGACAGAGACAGAGAGAGAGAGACAGAGACAGAGACAGAGAGACAGAGAAACAGAGAGAGACAGAGACAGAGAGACAGAGACAGAGACAGAGAGAGACAGAGACAGAGACAGAGAGAGAAACAGAGACAGAGAGACAGAGACAGAGAAAGACAGAGAGGCAGAGAGAGAATGAGAACATGAACAACAGAGGGAGAACATGGCCATACTATCGCTAAAATTCAGTAAAAAAGGACTCCAGATAGATTAGGAGGTGAGGTGAAAATGGAAAGAATCCATCAATCATCTCCTGAAAGAAATTCTGAAATGATATCTCCCAGAAATCTTATAACCAATATCCAGACATTCCAGCTTAAAGAAAGATACTGTAAATAACCAGACAATGTTCAAGTCAGGATTATTCAAGATTTAGTAGCTATCATTAAAAATGTACCTTTAATGAAATAAAGTACATGGCAGCTAGGTGGTGCAGTGAATAGAGCACCAGCCCTGGAGTCAGGAGGACCTGAGTTCAAATCTGACCTCAGACACTTAACATAAAAACTAGCCAAGTGACCTTGGGCAAGTCACTTAACCCCAATTGCCCTCCACAAAAATCTAGAAAGAAAGAAAGGAAGGAAGGAAGGAAGGAAGGAAGAAAGAAAGAAAGAAAGAAAGAAAGAAAG